>NW_025780778.1:0-48385 GCF_021130785.1 Homalodisca vitripennis
TTTTCTACAACTGCATCAACCAAAGTGTCTAGTGCAAACATCATGATCTTTCAAACGCCATCTTTCATCGACATTTGAATTAAGGAAACTGTAAAGAATACCACTACTAGCTTAAATACTACAACCAAGCACCTACAACCGATGCAAGACGACGCAGTATACTACCTCATTTTTGGAATCATATTGCTGACGCTGCTGATATCCATATTGCTCTCAGTAGTGGCGATCAGAGCTTTCTACTACTACCATCTCGATGATAATGACGATCTAAAATACCCATCATTCAGAACCCGTACCAAACCGAGCTGGAAACATCACACACCTGTACCACCACCATTACCGACGTCGAGACGCTAACACCGGGAACATCCCAGTCCCAACACAAAGTTTAACAGCCAGACAAGCCAGTGAAGTAAACCAAAAAAAAAAAAAAAAAAAAAAAAAAAAAGTGCAAAGTGAATGTGTATATTTTGGTAAATATAAATATGTATAATTATATATCCAAGTCAAATAGCAAGAATACTGCATTTAAAAAAAAATTTCTGTAAAGCATATAATTTTTGTTAAGTAGTACTAAGTTTTTGTTTTGAAGTATTTTATTGTAAAACTTCATATATAACTAATGAAAAGTATTTATATTATGTTCAATTTCTTTTCAATATATTAATCAACCGTAGTTTAGTGATGTGTTTAAAACAATGGCTTAAATATTTACTGTTGCCACTCTTTTATAATGCACATAATGCAAAAAAAAAGAGAATAAAAGGTATGTATAGTTTAATTAATATTTAACACTTAGATTAATTAAGTAAAAAGAAAAACCTTTACAGTCAGAAATAAAAGAAAATAAAACCAAATCGTTTAAGAGTTTGTACTCGCACACTCCGCGGGTCGGAGCCGATAGATAATAACCGCTGCGCCGACCAGACCACAACTCCTACACTAGATAAAAACGCTAATCAGCCAACTAAAACGCAATTCAAACTTGATTTATATGAGACCTACAAACTAAAACTTAAATGTAGCAGAATTGGAAAAATCAACGCTTCAGGTATGATTTTCCCTTTTGTTGGGGCGAATGTAGTGCTGTTGCCTAGTACCCAAATTAACTTAAACTCCAATTAATTATTATAAAATGTCTCTAAAATAATTTAATATTTTCTTTATCAATAATTTATAAACTAGAGCAAAATATTTGTTCCCATGAGAAAAATAATAACTCAGTAACTTTCCTTACGGAAGCGGGTAAATGATAACGCTAAAAGTAGAGCAATAACCCACTCCAACCACGAACCAATCCTAGAAGTCCAACTCTGACCATTTCCATTTATGGGCATTTAATACATGACGCACATGAACTAACCAATAAGCTCTAAGTAGAGTAATAGAAGTGGGGAGGATCCCAAGCCCAACCGAAAAAGCATAATTTTATATGATTCGGTATCGAGCTCCTGATGAGACAGCACGTAATGAACAAGTAAGTGAACCCTCCCAGATGTTAGACAAATAGCCGTCATTCACTTTGTTGCCAAGACATCATGTTGTTTAAAGTATAAACATTTAAATTATAATAATAATTTAACTAAATTCTCAAGTCTCTCTCAAAGACCCTACTTCCAAGCGCGCCTTTTATTAAATTATCTAGTAATTTTGAGTTAAAGGTTTTTCTTTAGTAGAACTATTTAAGTATGTTGTAAATTTTATAACTTTATAATCTTAATTTTTATTGTTTTGAACTTGTATGCTCTTTTACTCGCTTGTAATCAGTATTTTGCCATCTATGACAAATTTTGAATAAACTTTTTGTGTTAACTGAATGTTTTTGTAATACATTCTTACCCTACGCCCATTCGTGCCAGGTACGGCACGACAAAGGTTACATTTTTACAATCGGTAGCTTTGAAATTTGGACCAGTAATAGATCAAAGTGTGAACTGTGAGTGTGCAGAGTGACCACGAGAGATTTTTGTGTGCAGGTTAAAGAACCAGCCATTAAAACTTAAAAAATTATATACAATGCAGCTCAAAGTCAAAGTCAAATTTGTTAAATGTGAAAACATGTTACATGTATAGCAAACTTCTAGGAATTAAAATAAAAATAATTTTGTCATTTATACAATTCTGTGTCTTTTCAGTTTGGTAGCTGTCTCTGTCTCTTGTCTCGTATAAATACAGATTATACTTTTGTTGGATGTCTGTTGGAGGGAGTGAAGCTCACTTATTGTTAAAGGCCTTACCTAGCCTAAACATGGAACAATACACCGTCCACTTCCCATCTTGGCCGATAGAGCCTTTCCTTCTTTCAATGTGATATAGTGACCGTTACGTATCCTCGACTGGCGGCAGCCCATACCCTCATCCTTACCTATTCTGAATATTCTGTCATTCCGTAAACAGCTCACATTTCTTTTCAAGATTAAATGAAACTAGTAGCTTCCTCATCTTTTTTATGCCAAGTGTTAATAACATAACATAGCATACTGTTCGTGATGTATAGTATATTTGTGTTTGTGAATTAATCAGGAATAGTTTTAAGAATTTAAACTCAGTAAGAATAATAATTTGTTATTTTTTTTGAATAGTCTTCAATGCGAACTTTAATAACGAACTTTATCGTTTTAATACTATTCAACAATATCGTATTCATACTTAAAACGAAAAAGCATCACTGATTAGTATTTAGTTTGTTATGTTTTATAAGGTTGAAGTTTTAAGTTAGGAATAAAATATGTAAGTTGGCATAATGATTGAGGATAAATTATGTTTTTAATATTATTAAATATGAACAGCCATTCAAAATTCTTTCTTCAACAACAGGTTGACTTTAGAAAATTTTTAGACTAGGATACGTATTTTTCGGATTTATCTGTCCATATTGTTGTCGGCATATATGTGTATGAAAACAGTTTTTTACTACGTTTTTATTCTTTATTTCAGGAAATCATAATACTTTGAATCTTAAGAATGCTTGGAATTTTAAAAATTATTTACAAATGTTCATACTTTAAAGCCGACAAAAAATGTTATATATCCACAAATACAACAGCCCAAAGTTAATTTAAAAAATTAATACTTACCAAAGAAATAATAGGTGGAACATTGTGTAAGTTATAATAATGTAGTTTCGGGCAGTTTTAGTGAAGGGGAATTAGTACAAGAGTACGTTTTTCTATTTGTCGTTTCTGACCTTAATATTGATCTTGGACTCTTTACTTAGGAATATATTTAAGTTGAGCACAAAGCCTTAAAATTACATAAATTATCGGTCTTTTAGATATTGCTATTTAATATAAGCATTAAATAAATTGCCTCTTACTAAAGCTGGAAGAATGTCACTTATCTCTATCTTTTTGCTGTCTTTTCATACGTTTCCAGAACTAACTGATCTATAGATTTTATACTTCATTATGCTTCATTCCTATATGAGCAACATTGGGTTCGGTGATGGTGCAAGGCAATAAGTGAGGTTTTACTGTGTGTCAGCACATTGATATATTAGTTTTATAGTAATCGTGATTGCAACGGGAAAATCATTTTCAATAATATTATTACTTATTTAAAATAATATATTACATTACGTAACAATATATATTACATTACATATTTTGGTATAAAACAGTTTTTATTATGTTATTAATAAAATGATTTTGATGTTATTCATTAAAAACATTTACTTTTAATACAAATAATACTCTGAAAGGGCAAGAATATTATTCTGTATGTATATACGAAAAACACACAAATTTAAAATTAATTTTCTTTTTTCAATTTAGAAACGCTAGCTTTTGATTATATATATATATATATATATATATATATATATATATATATATATATATATACACATACAATACATGTATTTGTGTCTATAAAAATATATTTTGTTATCAATTTTATTTTTTTTAATAGTAAATAATATGTTGGCCGGGTAACTTAAAATTGTTAGTTAGATAATCCTTTTAAAGTTATTTTATGCTATTAGAAGTTTTTTTATGTTAGAAACAAACAGTCTGCATCTTGAAATAAGCAAAGCAGGAATGGTGAAGAATGGGAGAATGATAAGTTTGGGACCATCCAGATAAGTTTCCAGCAAAAAGTTAAAGGCCAAATGTTACTTGAATTTATGGCCAAGAAACGTGTTTCTGTATGTAAAATGTGGTTTCAGTACATTTATCTCGAATATATCTGAAAGTACTAATCTTTATGATGTATTTTTTATAGATGAATTAAAGTAATTTTATTATAAATTTAATAATTAAACAATTCTTTAAATCAAATAAGATTTGTTGCTTTAAAAAATTAATAGATTACATTGTAAAATTAAACAGTTTTTTTACAAATAGTATCATACACATGTAACACAATAATGTTAAAGAATATTTTCTTTACGTTGGTTTTGTTTGTTACACCACACCTCATGTCACGTAACTTCACTTCACTTAGCTTTCATGCAAATATTGAGATCTCCTGCTGACAGAGAGATAGATAGACATTTATAAAAGAAACTTTGCACATCACCACTTTCTCCTCTAAAGACTAAATTTTATGAGACTACAGAATGAACATGCTTTAATAACTATAACACGCTCAGCTAAATTCCATTAGTGTTGGCATGCACCACCATAAAGCTAATTCTTGTCTATCTAGAAATTAAGTCTTATACAGAATTTAAATTTTGCAATTTTTTCGAGATATCTTTACATATATACTACAATCTCATTATTATCCATTAAGTTAGGTTTTATAAAAGTGTTAAGAATGCTTTAAATCAAAAGTGAGCAAAAATCAAACATGATCACCCATTTTAACATGTTTTTACCGATCTATTATGATTTCCTGTTACTCTATGACACCCTTCAAACAAAAGCACTGAGAGATTACGCTGCTTGTGTTGGGCTTGTTAGGCAACACGTATTAATATTTTTAATTTTAAAAGGATACGATTGCTCAGTTTCTTCACAATTTTAAGCATTCTGCTATTTTCTTCTTGCTACTATAATTAGCCATAAAAGCAATGTGATCATATTTACTAACACTGAACGAAATCCCATTATTTTGGGTTAGTAGGTAAAATCTTTTGTTTCAGCATTTTGAGTTTAGCTCCTGTTAAATTTTCTCTTAAAGCAGCGTTTGGAATCTGACGCTATCACAGACTTTATCAAAATAAATATTGTATTTATTACTTCCTACTGGATGAGGTTACTAGTAATTATGATGTTTTTTCCGTCTTTGTCCAGCGTATGTACTCCTGAGGGTCTGTGGTATATAAAACTTGAAATATTTGCATAAAAATCGAGTTCGATTATGGTGCATATCATTCCGTGGGATTTTGTTTAGCATTAGTGAAGATTGTTACATTGGTCTTATGGGTAACCATGATGGCGGACTGGAAAATAAATGAATAAGTCACTCGTCGGTGAAAAATAAGTGAGCTTCACTCACTCCAACAGCCATTACTGTGCAGTAAAACCAGACCTATGAAGCAAGCCTTTTTACCGTTTTTTACCGTAATATCTTAACATTTGTGGTTATTGATGAGTGCCGCTCCTAAAGAGCCACAAGTTCGTACAAGGATCACTATTATAAAGAAACATGCCGTATTCCTGGAAAATATTTGTCATAAAATAAAAAATTATCTTATTATTGCTGCCTCGTTTTGGAGTTGTAACAAGTTTTGGAGATGTGTGAAAAAAAATTTCACAAAATATCACTATCATCAAGAAACATGCCGTGTTTCTGGAAATAAGATTTATCATGCAGTCAAAAATTTATCTTATTATTGCTAGCTCATTTTGGAGTTGTGGTAATATAGAAACAAAAATTCCTATTCGAATTACTTTACTGACATTGCAGTAACTGAAGAAACAAATAGATGTGTTATTATTGGATGTAATGTCATATCTAAACATCATAAGATAACGGTAGGAATCGGAAAACCAGCATTTTCAGGCAGATTGGAAAGTTCCGAAAGCAATAAAGGTCTCCACTAGCCAATTCTCTTGAGACGTTGTTTCTGTTTGTTTACATTGAAGTAATTGAAAATGTAACACTTTCAAAAAAATTATTGTTATACATTTGTGTTAGTTGAAAAAACATACAAACACAAACAGTAACAACAACAACACACAACAAGAGTTCCTCTAACTGTTTATAACAGTTTCTTTCAAAGCTGTTCCTCTAACCTGCAGATCGAACACATATCAATTTTAACCTTCAGAAGAAACCTATTGCCTTACACGATGAAAGAATTAGGTTATAATTTTATTCCTTAATTTGTAAATATTTGCTATTTACAAATCCCATTTTGAATGAAGGTTTAATCTTTGGCCCCATGCTTATCTACATTAAAATGCTGTCAAATGTTACATTTAGTCATTCAGAAAAATGCAATAAAAACTTTCTAAAAACATAAGTTTGTAAAGTAGTCGATGTTGTATAGTGTTGTTTAATTTTAATAAGCTATCCAATTAAAATATCAGTGATGTATCTTAATTTAAAAAGCATAATAATAAACTTAATAAAGTAATAACTTAGATATAAAAGTAGGCCAAGACTGTTATATAATAAAGTAATATAATTCTTCACTCATAAATACATAGCCCGATTTTCAAAACGTAAAATGGAAAAACTTTAGTTATTTAATTCATTGTAAATCTTCTTTTAAGTTATGAAAAGAAGAACGTCAAAAGTAAATAAAATAACAAATCTACATAAAAATTAAATAAACAAAAAAGAATTTTAACAGTTTACGTTAAATTTTTATATTTTCTCTGTCATTCTTCTCAAATTAAACCGCTGAATGTAGAGTTTATGGTTTCTTAAATTTGAATTATTGAAAAATAATCGGTGTGACCGTTGACGTCGTTGTAACTCAGATTTGAATATTTTAAACGTTTGAATATACTATGTTCAGGATTTACGTAAATTTTTGTTGATATATATACAGTTTTCATCGCCACCTTATACGAGTTTCTCTATAAAAAGTTTTTTATAAAAGTCTTTTAATTGTACAAGAAACTATATTTAACATACATATATATATTTTAGACCGTAATTTTCCCGTTCGGGTGTAACATAGAGAAGAGTACCAATTTTATTGTTTGAACGATTGTAAATAATACGTAAATGTTGTTCCCTTGAACAGGGTTTTTACAAACAGGAACTAACCCGTGGGTTTAACCTAAATTGTGTAGACACATATAACTAAATATACAAACATAAATCAAGAGCGTTGGAAGCAGCTTCGCGTAGATGAGCCGATAATCCAATTATACTGTACTGGTACGTATCTAATTCAAGTGCAGGTTATAATGTAAGTAACCTTAATAAGAATTTAGGATACCAATATTATTACAGTTGACTATGGCAATCCTGTCTAACTAGACATCGAGCTATCCAAACTACATTATCGTTTTGGTTCCCAAGATATGCCTATAAACATGTTAGAACAATTCAATTAAATTCGGCTTGCAGAATGAATTGCAGGTGTTTGTTGATTTTATTCTATATAAAACGGTTTATAGTGCTAAATTTACCACTCATTTGAAAATTACCCTTACACACAACAATTATTCTTTTCTTAGTTCTATTCTTTTAGGGCACTTCTTTCTCTCTTCATACATTTCTTTACATAACTGTTATGGTATATAGTACCTATACATTGCATATCTATAATTTATTGATTTTAATATTTTCATTAACATACTAGGCATTTTTCACTCTCTCAGTGGTAATTACATTTTTTTTAATTTTGTATTTTAGTGATTTTAATTCTTAAGGCTAATATTATGTGAAAACCTCAATATAAATTGAATTTTATATTGGAAATTATAATTTAATCGTACAGTTAATTAAATATAAATTATTCACAGATTATAATACCACATATTGGAAATACTTCTGTTTAGAATTCTTATTTCGGTTAGGTAACATGTTAGGGCTCGTTTCGGTGAATATTGTAAGTAATTATATGACGTATTTGTTATATCGTGTTCTTGAAGTTAAAGAGACTATAATTTTGTATTGGTTGCCTTACTTTTTACACATAAGGGGTTTCATTTCAACAAAGCAATAAAAACAATACAAACTAAGATATCAACTTGAAATGAAAAAAGATCATCAACTCCTTAAACAATTTGTTTTAAACTTGTTCATAGTGTAAAAGTTTTACAAGAATTGTGTTTCTATATCTGACTGACAAAGCTGAGATTTGATGTTACAAACATTTATGATTGGAAACTCTTTTATAATAATTGTATTAAAAATGTATATGAATTAAAATATAATGTACGTCACATAAATGTATTTATGTAATGTATGTACATAAATAATATTTAAAAGTTATAATCCAAAACTGAAATATCCTTCAGTTTTTATAGTAGCCTACTCTAAAACATTTAGGGCGTTTTAGAGTATGTACTGAATGCTATACTAGTATTACTATTTTGATGCAGGGCATCCACTGTTATTCATCTTTCATGAAATTAAGGCACGCTGAGTCTCACATTCTCATTTTATTATTCATTCTATTTTAAAATTATATCTATACACTGAAAGTAAATATTGAAAATCTAAATTCATGACGTATAAAATAATATCAAATGTAATAAGCGAGTATTACAAAGTTTTTTACAACACTTAGTGAATTACATTGTAGTGTGTTTTCGTAATTTTATCAGAACAGTTTACTTCTATATATTTCTTATCAAATGTAATGGTCCAGACATTAACACAAGATTGGCAATGGTCACTGTAGTTCTGTTGGTATAGGAACAAGCTACGTTATTGTTGTGTGTATGTTCTTTTGGTACACTAATCCATAACAGCCGAGAGGACACATGAGAAGTTAGCAGTATTTATCCCTAAATGTGGAACAAGGACAAAGAATGGAAAAAATTGGTAATGTGATAACCTCACTGGAAACTTGTGACATTAACGACACTTTTTAAAAGATCTAATATGTATGTGACTATAATTTTGTATAACTAATGAAATACAATGTTCTTAACCACTAATTAAGGCAAACTATGAGGTCAGAAACAATTTGATTGTTTTTTTCTCTAATAACAATTTTTTTTAATTCATTCTCTGGTTAAATTTGGCTCGTTAGCCAACTTATTAGAAATAGTTTTATTTTATCTTCAATGATTTATTTGTTAAAATTAAAATTTTATCGTACGTTGATATAATTTTACAATGTTAAAGTATAAAGTAAGTTGATAATTAAAAAACTGAAATTTAGTTAACTTCACAAGTATGAAATTGCTATCGAAGTGTATATAAACGCAAATCTTAGAGCATTATAAAATCCTTGGATCACATTTATTACATGTTTTGGCAGGTTTAATTTTTCATTATTATTATAAAAGTCATTCAAAATTAATAAAATGGGTCAGCGGTACCGATAGTTGGTTTCATTAGATATTTTATGTATATATATTCTCCACCTTGTTACACGTTACTGGTAAGTTTTTATTTTTCTCTGATGTTATTAAAACTAAATTCTTGGAGGGATAAAAACGTAATTATCATGTATGGTATGTTTTTTTCTTCAACTGTGTGGCTTTTTGACAGCTAATCGGTTACCACCTCGTGCGCCTTGTTGAAAAGTAAATCTATATTCTCGTATTATAAATATTAGCCCTTTCATCTATTTAGAATGTGAGGCCTACATAAAGTAAATTTGTAATTAGTTAAGTAATTTACCTATGATGATGTTTGAATTGCCAGTTTGATACAGATATTAGTTTTCTTGATGTCCTGATGAAATCACGTTGTCGTGATTATAAGTTGTCACGATAAATGGCTGATACCTTCATGATGTTATTTTAGCCGAGACCAAGTAATTTGATTACTAATTCTAGATCAAGTTCTTGTACAACTTCTTGAGACTTAGAACGATCCTTCTTTGAAGATTACCTTGATTTCTTTCTTCCTTTTTGTGATTACAGCTGCAATTTCAAACCAAGATGCTGACGTCGAGGTGTATGAGTTGACATCAACGTGGAGTGAAGTCGTTTTGAATTCAAAAATTCAAAAGAACTTTGGAACCACCTAGTCCACCCCCCAAGATATAATTTTAGTTAATTATTGCTCTATTTTGGCAGTACCACGGCAAGTGGTAATTTTAATGTAACATCTTTGAGTGGTGCTTTTACATGCCATAACTAAACTTGTAAGTAAGTAAATAACGGTTTGCCATACCGAGTGTTCATTACTACGTCAGATATCTCCAACCATGTGTTTCGGCCATTCGGTTCACAACACATTTGAATCTGAGGTGTCTTGGTATTACTCATGAACGGTACTTTATTTTGCATGGACATTGATCACTATTACTAAGGAAGTATTTATTAATACTTATTGAATTTATCTTTTGCCTGGCTGACTGTACAATGTCTACCTCTAATTTTATTTAGGTTATGTTACCTCTGACCAAAAATCATCTCTGCAACCTTGTTTATATCTTGTATACTTAAGTTTTAGGTTTACGCGTATACCACCTCAATGTATTATACAAAATATTAATAACGGAATATCCGGGAGACCATAAAATTCTCATTGAATCTAGACTGTAATGTCACTTGAAATGGTTACTCAAATAATCATATACTTACAATGTAAATTGGCTCTTAAACTAAGACATATGTATTTCGAGCACGTAAAAAAGGTGTAAGCATATTATTGAATTTACACTTTTATAATTAATTTTTATCCCTTATTGATTATTTTTTTCCATATTCTTTTTCCATATTGATTATCCCTATCTAAATATAACCAGTGGCCATAGCAATCAATGGCCATAGCAATGGAATATGGAATAGTCGTAACCGTCTTAATGGTCGACCAAACACGACATGTCCAGCAATTTTAATGGCCTTAACTGGCTATAAACCTGGTGGAAATGTTACACCCATGTAGGATTCAAAGAATTAATATGACTACCTTGCGTTGTTCTTTGGTAATGAAAAGACAAAACGTTCCGTAATACGAGTATTAACAACTTTGACAGTATCATTTATGCCTCAACTTTATATTGCTTTCGTTTTATGGTGGCAAATACGTTTTTCATGGCAAATAAAAATTGTTTGTTGCAAAAACTCGTACATATTAAACGAATAATACATGTTTTAATGATTATTTTAAAGAAAAAGAACATTATAGATTTACGAACTAATTACAATTGGTAGTAACTTTATGCAAAAACAATAAGCTGCTATGAAAACATCTGAACCAGGCTTAACAATAACGTCGGTGACAAAGTATTAAATATATATAATCCTATCCTGTAGATATAGTTTTATACTTGAACTGACCTAAGAGCACTCATATCCACTAACATTTTAAATTTTGAAATCTATTTCTTCTAGTATCAGCTTTATAATATTTATTAATAATTATAATAATATTTAATTTAATAATTTAACAATTTCTCAAATAACTTTAATACTTTATTGCTTCAGAATATAACCTATTGACAGAATTAATAAAAATGTTCACTCGTATTATGTTTATTCCTTTTTTTTGAGTTATTTTAGTACTTGGAGCACTCCCATGTAGAAGAGTTTTACATGTAAAACAAATAAAATAAAAAAAAAAATACAAATTTCTATTATAAGACACTTTTCCTGTAGTAAACAGGTGTGGTGAGTGCATTTTACCTTATCAGAAATAGTCTTGCAGTCTATTTAACAACATAAGATCAGGAGCATAGGGGTTTACCGAGAGAGCTGAATTTATATCTTTAATGGTACACATGCATCTTCTGTACTGCTCTCTAGAATAAATTTCAAAGCAATTTCCTTAATAAAGTATTTTCAGTGGTACGGAATATAGTAATAATAAACACCGATCATTTATTTTTTCAGTTCAAACATTAAAAAACATTTTTAACTATACTTGTTATGAAACATTTTTATTTAGAACATAAGTTTCTACACGTTAATTATATACACGTACAGAAAGCGTAAATGTATTTATCATGTTTTTTTAGTTTTAAAAAAATTTAAAAGGTTAATAGCTTTTGTAAAAAATTAAATGTAAGGTAAATACATTAAACATAATTAATGTAATTCTTCTATCAGAATTCATTCACTATAAAACAGGATATTGCGTTCATTTATTTGTCTTATTAGAAAAGGTCTTAAAGTCCATATCATAACCTAAGATCAGGGGCCTTGGGGTTTAACGAGAGAGAGCTTCATTACACAGTAAACTCCATTTTATATCTTTAATGTTACACATATACCTTCCGTAATGCTTTCAAGAATAAACTTCCAAGCAATTTCCTTAATAATGTATTCGCAATGGTACCCAATATCACATTTTAACCATATTCAACTTTTACTATACTGTATATAAAACAAGGTATTAGGTAAGGATAGAACATTTGTTAGAGCTTAATTAATGGCCATTCCATAATTACAATATTTTAATCATATATATTTTTTTGCTTTATTATGTTAATACCTGAATCTTTCAAATGCCACATGATTTTACTATACTAACACGTTCCGTAAAATCCGTAACGTTCGCTCTATTGATATAATAATGCTAAATGCTATGCTAGCCAGTTCTGAGGCCTGAAAACGTACTTGTTGGAATCCATAGGGTTACAAGAATTGTTCTTAAGTATTCTAAACGGTTCAGATGTATATATATATGTGTTTTTAGATTTCCAAAACTAAACTCAACAACACTTTGTCATCTACGTACATCTTCCCTTATTATAACAACTATTTTGAACATTATATCTGACAGGACGTAGTGTATATAAACGGAATTGATTGTGGATATTAATTCGAACATATTTTAAAATAGCTATGAAATTACATATTAACAGCTTGATTCATTAATGGACTTTTAAACACTACAGATTTAACGAGGATAATGGAATGAAGCAATATAATGTTTAGTTTAAGGACCCCTTTTTTAAAGTAACTCGCCGTGACGATGTTGTTTATGGCAACAGCGTTCGTGATTCACTGTTTACCATATGTTCAATGTTTATACTTTTTCTATATGTGGGCTGAAACACCGGAACCGTTTGCTTTATAACAAAAAGAGTTAAGGTAAACTACCGAACAGTAATAAACTGAACTCAATTTATTAAAATTAAATTATTAAGGATGTTTAAAAAAATGTGTGGTTTTCATATATTCATTTTCGTGTTTATATATTGATTAATGTCAAATAATTGTAGGTTATGTTACTTTATCGATAAATAAAAAATATTTTTATAATCATGGAATGATATATATTCAGTTGGTACCAGATCTAATTTTCTGCACAATTTTGCGTCGCATTTTATTTCTGCCTGCCTGTCTATCTGTTAATCTGACTACACGATGTCTTGAAAACAAAGTGAGTTATAGGACTTGAAAGTTTGTATTAAGTTTGGATTCTGTATAAACCAGAATAAGTTTGATAATGGTGCATTTCAAGCTATGGGATTTGGCTGATTGATTTCATCGCAGCCTTGCACTGTAGTACCGTCCCCTACCTCACAGAAAATTATGTTGACTGAATATTTATTTGTCCATGGGGAAGACGTAAACATTTCTTTTCTGCATAATGTATGCCTGTCTATTTAACCGCAGAACATCTAAGAATGAAATAATTAAATGCTTGAAATTTTTGCATGCAACCTTAGTGAAGCCTGTTACGTAATTTACAATGTCGCGTACACCTATTTTGCCTTCATGTACTGTAAGTCTAATAATAACTAACAAACATAATATCTTATAGAATAACAGTGTTATAGTTTAATAAAAGAATTAGAGTTTTATCACTGTTAACTATTTCATTAGATTTTCAGGCTTAAAGTTTATTTAGGTTTCAAAAAACCCAATTGACCTTGATACAATTTCATAATAAGTTAGTTATTGATAAAAATAATTGTCATTGACATAAAATATAATTTTAATAATACAAAAAATTTAGTTTATAAAACATTTATTTTATATTTCAAGTAATATTTCCTTATTTTCAGTATCTAATCATATTTTTAAAATTTGGTTTAGGTCTTGTTTTTTTTTTAATAATACGGCAGGGTTTAATAAGTCTATCAGATCCTATTAACAGAATTGATCCCATTGACAGACTTTTTAAATAGTGCAATTTGCAGTCATAGAGAGCCAATCAACGCACGGTCTGAGATGTCGGATTGATTTGGGTTAAGATCCTCGTACAAGCCAGTGACCCGTGAGGACAGCCAGGATAGGAGTTTGACTTCTTAATTATACACATATATTCGTATAAAAATGTGTCAATTGTCTTCACATTGCCAGGTAAACTCAAAGAAACGGTAGGGAATGGGTGATTGTAATAAAAGAAAAGATTCATAAGAAGGCCAGTAGTATTCCCTATGATTCTGAACTCTTTCAATTAATTAACACGCGTAAAATGGGAGTACGGGTTATTGTTTACCCTGATACGACAAAACGTTACGCCAAGTGATCTTAAACCGACGAGATAACGACGTAACAGGAGCCTCATTGCAACTCTGATGCAGAGCAGTACCTATGACTAGTTATATCCATACTTAGCCCCCCTTGAAGCATTGAATTATTCCAAAATGAACGTTACTTACTACCTCAACGATACACTAGTTACCATGTATTTTTTAACACTCTCTAGGACTTAAGATATCTTTATTTCAATATTTTTACAACTGCTTAATCAGTAAATAGTATATCGCTTTAATTGTGTGTACTTATAAACTTTCTATATGACCTTTACTGGGACATACGCAACCATAAACAGGAACGTTTCTACCACTCTTCTATCCTTTTTTGATACACATAGTATTCGTTACATGAGATGACCCAAGCAACCATATATATTTTGTATTTCCGGTTAGATTTCATTTCGGTCTTATCTGAACTCCCAATATTTTAACCCATTTGTGTTGGGTCAGTAAAGTGCCACAATAAGCAGGATGAAATAAATGGAATATAAAAAAACTTTCTGAATAAGAGGTTCAGGCTTATACAGTAGAGGGATCAACATGAAATCTCTTGCCACTCCTTGACAAGGGACGAGTAATGGATTTTCAATGGAAATTGAATACAAATTTTAATTCACAAAACTAATCTTTAACGTTATATTACGAGGGTAACGACGCCACTTATTACGTTTGGTCTTCTTGTTATTGACTTTTCTTCTAGGATCATTTATTGACTGGGCTACATGTTTGATGAGACTTTCCTTTCAATACCCTCTACATTCCTACAATCAACACTTATAACTTCAAGGCAAAACAATTTTTAGCAGGAAAGTGCCACAACAAGCAGGATGAAATATGCTAGGGAAGAACACAAAAACTTGCTGTACTAGTTTCAATGAGATTATAATTGCCTCAAAGATGCCAAGAAACACTTAGTTTTTTATGTTAACGTTGCTGTGATGCTTTAGTTTTAGTTTCAGTTAATTTGTATCCATGGTAGAATAATGATAAATGATTGAGTAAATTTATTGCAATCCATGAAATTAAAAGAACAACTGTCACTGTTACTAAGCGATGTTTCATCGAAGTTTTCCTTTTAGATAACATTTCTATTGAGATGGCTCTTATAACTAGTAATTAAGTCAGTGTTTTCGGTTTTTTTTTAATTGCTATCTTCTTCACCATAACTTTTAATTTATAGTTATGTGAATTACTCCCAATGCAAACTCATTAGTATACAACATTTATTTAGTGATCCAAAAACTAGATAATTTCTTATAAAAAGCATTCCTCACATAAAAGTGGCAGCTAATTCAATAATGACTTCCATTTTAATGTTTTAAAGATTTTATTAGTTAAAACATCTCAAACAGCAAATTTTATTAGTATGAGAAAAATGGTGTACAGCGTTCTAAACAATCTAGTTATCGTGAACAATGTAGTTGATGGCCTTTGTCACTATTTGTGGATGGTTAGTTGGCTGTTTATTGTTGTTGCTTCACAAATCCTTATGTCTATTGAATGGCGTCAACTGTATGAAACTAATTGAAAAATGCCTATAACTGTATATCATTTTCAAAAGGTTTATTATTTCCCTCTTTATTGCTTTGCAACGGGTCCCTTGAAATATTTCGTTTGGGATATTCTGATCTATATAAAACGACTAGCAAATAATAGTTAGTGCTTTTTTATATGATTCTAACCATGCCTTTTCAAAAATGTGATCAAAATGAGAAACTTTTAGTGTTAGCCAATCACTAATAATCTTAAATATTGATTATTTCACATAAATGTAAAGTATTTAAAACCCTAACTTCACTTACAAAATTTTACATAAGTCATAAGCTTACTATTTTAATGTGCCTTTTGTGTATTATAAATAAATTCGAATACAAAGGCTCCACGGAGTCCAAAGTCCAGTGGTCATCCTATAAATGTTATTTTAGATTAGTTAAAAAAAATAACTACTACAACTCATGTGCTACTCAAGCAGTTAGCCTCAGCTAAGTAAATAACTTAACATCGGAACATTGCTTAAAACATTCAACGTTAAAATTACCATCGCTAGTTGGTAATTCTTAATGATAGAAATTATTCAAAATACACTTATAACTATCCGAATGAAACCGATTTAATTTTGAGTGTATAAAGAATAATTGTGATTCGTAATTGAATGAAATGTCACCTGAGTAAAAATATAGATAATCCTTGCTCCGATCCATTGAGGTTGTACAGACAGATGGGAATATCATCAAACTGCTCCCTATCAGAGTTATGGTATTCGTGTTGAATAATTCAAGCACTCATCGGAAATGGCTTTCAGTGTAAACCTGTAAAATTTAAATTATACGTATTGTAGTTTATTATTTTTAACACTCACTGTGAATAGTTACAGATTGATACTGAATACTCTTAACAATCGCAGTAAATTACTGTGTTATATTAATAACCTATTGATTCGTCTAATAGTACCTAGGTTTTCATTTATGAAAGCCGCAGAGACAACAATCTGCATTGCAAACTGGTGCAATGGTAATAGGGACGAATGTCAGCCTGTTGGATTGAACTGAATATCCTCTGGGACCAACTAATTTTATTAATGCTAATAAACGCGAATTAAAAAATAAATGATATTTTTATTAAATTATCCATTCTTGTGATCTTAGAAACTATAAATCTGGCTGGAAAATTTAAATGAAGAACGTTTCCCTGTTTTAGAAAAATTTAAAACTATGCATTTAAGCCTTTTAGTTTCCCTGTGAAAAAAGTTGACAACTATATTGAAAAAGTCGCAGTTAAAAATGTTTTAAATAATTATTTTATAAATGTTTCCGAAATAATAAAATGTTTCTAATTCACCGTTTGCTGTCAGATTTATCGTTTTCGAGTTCGGAAAGTAAACGCGTTTAAAAAATACGTGTGTACTTGAGTTTTTGCAAAAAATGCTTGTACTTCATCCTATGAATATTTGAAAGATGACAAGTCGACAATTCCTTATTTGAAAAAATGCGGATAAAGTACGCGTGGGTAATTTTCAAGTGGATGTTACATTCGAGTAGTAAACGAAGATTTAATGGCGAAATTGTTACAATTAAATAAGTAAAGGTTTGGCATATGAGGGCGCGAGCTATTTTATCACTGCTATTGTTTGGCTAAAATAGGAATTGCCGATAGTTTCAAGAGAACGGGTTATAACTTTACCTCTCATGTAGCTGATGTACGTTTTCAGACAGGTTAAGTTTATTGTGTGAGCTTAAGTTTGGCAAATGAGTGGTACGCCATTCGTTCTATCGTCTATTATCCAATCGTTAGATGTTGGTAGGGGTCGTTTCTATGGATAGAAGCTTTGCAAATAAGAACCAACTCATTAGTTATTTAATAAAATTATGTCGTGTTTATAATTTTATGGAAAAAATTATTTCTTGCTGTTCACCAAAAATAATAATACATTACGACCTAGAAATGGATATTTATAAACCATGTTAAGTAGGTCTTAAAGTCTAATAAATTTCAAAATTAAATGTCAAAACTACTTTTAAAAATCTAATATACCACAAAATTTGGATGACATAATATATAAATTAATGGAAACGCAACGAAAACATTAGTAAATATTTGTACACATTGTCTCAACAAGTTTAAATGAAAAATCACTCTTGCATAACTGCAGTTTAGGTTTCTGTTTCTGTTTTCAAATTTTGGAGAAAGAATTTTGGACTTTTAACTAAGATTTAACAATCCCCATACATCTCTCACATCAAGGCCGTGGTTGTAGCGGTTGTGGTGTCAGTGTTGGGCGGTGATATAGCACGAAACCACACCATGAGTATTGGTTTTAAGCTATAAATTGTCCTGACATGACTTTTAACTAAGATGTAACAATCCCCATACATCTCTTTCATCAAGCCGTGGTGTAGCGGTTGTAGTGTTAGTGTTGGGCATGTCATAGCACACCATGAGTAGCTTAGTATTGATTTAAGCTAAAGATTGTCCTGACATGACTTTTAAGTATGATGTAACAATCCCCATATATCTCTCACATCAAGCCGTGGTGTAGCGGTTATGGTGTCCGTGTTGGGCGGTAACAGCACGAAACCACACCAACACTATGGGTTTAAGCTATAGATTGTCCTGACATAACTTTTAACTAAGATTTAACAATCCCCATACATCTCTCACATCAAGCAGTGGTGTAGAGGTTGTGGTGTCAGTGTTGGGCGGTGACATAGCTCGAAACCACACCATGAGTATGGGTTTAAGCTATAATTTGTCCTGACATGACTTTTAACTAAGATTTAACAATCCCCATACATCTCTCACATCAAGCTGTGGTGTAGAGGTTGTGGTGTCAGTGTTAGGCGGTGACATAGCTCGAAACCACACCATGAGTATGGGTTTAAGCTATAAATTGTCTTTACATGACTTTTAACTAAGATTTAACAATCCCCATACATCTCTCACATCAAGCCGTTGTGTAGCGGTTGTGGTGTCAGTGTTAGGCGGTGATATTGCACGAAACCACACCATGAGTATGGGTTAAGTCTATAAATTGTCCTGACATGACTTTTAACTACATTTAACAATCCCCATACATCTCTCACATCAAGCAGTGGTGTAGCGGTTGTGGTGTCAGTGTTTAGGTGGTTACATAGTACACCATTAGAAACGTGTTATGGGTTTAGCTCAATATTATTTTGACCCTTACGTAGGCTAACGGTTAACAATAAATCTCATAAGCACTGCTTCTTGAATATTAGAATAATATTAAATTAAATCAATTACATGCTTAAAGTGTTAAATATTGTAATGTAATAGATAATATACAATATAAGAACATATTTTTGTTTTCTACTTTATGCAAATAATTTACTACAGCATTTCAGTCACACACATTCCAATAACCATAGTTTAGCTCATCCAATTTATATATTTTTTTTCAATTACAATAAATTAAAAGTGCTATGTGTTACGGGTTTTTTAAACAGAATAAATAATTACGTAGAATAATATTGCATATATTGTTCCTTACAGTTGCTCAAAAGGAAGAAAGTGTTCCGCTCATCAGAGCTTATTATTAACACAGAGGGCGTGAAATTGACTAATTGACTTGTAAGATAAAAAAAATCTCTTAATATCAACCTAGTGTATACAAGTAACCTGTTTCACTGGTAGCCATAGAAATTTCCTTATAGTAGAGTGATTGCACTCAAAGGATCAGTGGAAGAGTTTGCATTAAACTATTTTTAAAACATTAGTGTTATGAACAGAGAATGATATGAGATAAATATATCAATAACCAAGCAAAAACTAAGCAAGTAATCTAAATACTTCTTTTGTAACTGAAAATATACTAACAATCACGTAATTGGATGTTCCACTGTACACGTCATATATAGATAGCATAAAAACGCAATTGTTGACGCTGTTGAAATTGGCCTCTCTGTCAGTGCTTGATGTTTGTAGGCAAATCTTGACACAGCTGCCAGCTCTCTTGTTTACAGTCAGAATTGACGTAATTGAATATCACAATAATAAAAATGTTTTTCTTCAAGCATTACACTGTTACGTAGGTTTAGCTAAATATTTTAAAAATAAAAGTTTCTTCCTGTAATAGGAAAAGTAATAAGTGTTCTGGTTTGTATATTTCAAACGTAAAGCTAATTTTATTCTTAAGTTTTAATAGATTAAATAAAAAAGATGACGAAGTGATGCAATATTTTAAGTAAGTATTGGTCATTGATCCCATATAAAATCGGAAAGTGGCTTTAGCCGATGAGGCATTTTCCTTTCATTTGACTAGGTTACTCAAACAAAATTAAGTCCCACAATCTGAATATCTGAATATTGGCGCTCTGTACTACCCAACGTCTCTATTATATCTATATTAACAAATATACTGTCTAAATTTTAGAAATTAAATCTTTATTTGCTAAATGACACTGTGTTGTATAGGTGAGTGAAGTTTCAATATAAAAATGTATTTTTATTGCTTATAAAGTAAAATGGTATAAGTTTATGAAATCAAAAAGTGGCAAAAATGTATTATTAAAGATTAACTAAGTTTTTACTAAAAAGCTCACAGAGCTATTCGAAAATATGATTGAAGTACAAAAAAATGCACAGGATATATCATTTTAACTGACTAAGTACCTGCTTTAGTAAGATATTTGTATGATAATCTTTACTATTTTACAATCACACGTAATGAAGTTATTGGATGATTTCTTAAACTGATTTGATATTTTAACTGTACCTGTCATTTTGTCTTTTAAATAATGAGGTAAACGGCAAGAAATCCTTAAGTTTTTACTGTGGAATGTTTCACATTCTGTCGAGTCCTTCACTATTCTATTGTATTGCTTTGTTTCTATGATAACAGTTTTGCTATCATACAAAATTAAGATAAGAATGTATAACCTTATCCACATTCCCAAAAACGTCCTTATATATTTTAAATATTGAGTGATTACCACGACATTACTGTTTATTTCTTTATTTTATTTTATTATAAGCCCACGAAACACCCATTTCATAACATAACATAGGTGGGTAGTACACAAAAAAACAATAAATAATGAGATATCAGTACAAGATTAGTTATACAAAAATCATCAAGTTATAACAATGAGTAAGAAATAACCAGCAACCAAAAATAGGCAACAGAAACGGCCTACAGGTAAACCGTGAGTAACATAAAACAACGGTATTATATAAAAAAGTAAAAGTAAGCTGTCAGTAACCCAGCAGGGATTGCTTCTGGCTGGTTTATACCTTCCAGTTGAACCCACCACTGGGCACATCAAAAAAACCGATGTGTCACTTAAATCTGGGTAAACTTATGGATGTCCAGGAGCGGCACATCACTAACCGCAAATGTCGAGATTCTGGGGTTCATGGGCAATTCGATAGGACTAGTGTACTGTCCCTAACCTCACAGGTTCTTGCTATCCTCAACAAGGGTATGCCACCTCTTGCCTACTTTTAATGGAGAGACTGGTTCAGAGCTGGCGTCCCCTTCTTCCGGGGAGACATAGCTTTGAGATGTAGTGGCCTAGTTCTTCCTCATGGATCTCGGTAGGAGGCGGCCCCTACTCGCTAACCTTACCTTTACCCATCCTGAATATCCTGTCACTCCAGAAGCAGCGCGAAGGTTCTAACAGGACTAAGTGCAAATTAGAAGCTTTTTGTCCTAAGAGAACAAAAAAACCAAATCATAGATTCAAAACGATCGTTCAAAATAAAACTGGAAAACAGTCAGTGGCACCTTGAAATAAACCACAACACAGGAGGAAAATATTGAAGTAATTGTCAATGGTAAACAAATAACGAAATGTAATGAGGTTGCTGAGTATTTTAAGAGTTTCTTAAAAACTAAGACTGCAACTCCTATCACATTCTAGTGAGGCTTACAACCCTGTGGATGGTATCGCCGCACTCTTGAAGAGTATGTATCTTTCCGGGGTGTTAGTTTCAAAGTTTGAGATAGCTGTGAGGCGGCAGTGTACAAATGCTGTTGGAGTAGATGAGATGCCTTGCACAGTGTTAAAGAAAACCTTTTCCTTCTATAAATATTGTATTCTCTCACATTTGTAATTTCAGTTTATCTTCAGGAATACTTCCAAACCTTTTAAAAATCAGTAAAACCAGAGACACTCTACAAATCTCGGAGTAAAACATCTACCTGAAAACTACAGACCAATTTGAATTCTGACGTACTTTTCAAACATGTTTTGAATTACTAGTATGTCAAAAACTTGTGGCTTTTCTAGAAATCAACAACTCTCTCTACTCAGCAGCATGGCTTCCGCCGAGGGAAATCCACTACATCAGATATATTCAATTTCATAAAGGAACTAGCTCTTTCTTTTGACAATAGACTTCATTTCCTTTAGGTTTTCTGTGATTTATAAGCAAAGCGTTTGATTCCTTTGATCACAATATTTTTCTTGAAAAACTAGATAAATATGGAGTTAGAGGTCACTCCTCAATTCATGAATTCGTATTTGTCTGATAGGAATCAAACCGTCCAAATCCACGATGACCAAAATAACATTTCCTCATCATATAGAGCAATTACTTGTGGTCTTCCTCAAAGGCTCTATTCTCAGTTCAATATTATTAATCATTTATGTAAATGATCTTCCAAATATTTCAACATACCTCAAAGGTACGATGTTTGCTGATGATTGTTCTTTCCTTGTGTCCAATAAATCTTATCATTTCACTACATCGAATTCAATCAACCGGTTTGCAAAGTTTAAATCAGTGGTTCATTTTAAACAAACTTAGATTAAACATCAACAAAAACTAATACCATTCAGTTTTATCCGGGGAACACAAACTAGTTTAATATTTAGGGTATTACCAAACTGGGAAGTGATGAAGCCAAGCAAGAAACTTCAGTTAAATTTCTGGGTTTATATATCGATAATACGCTCACATAGAGCGGCCACGTGGAAACACGTCTGCAAAAGCCTTCGAATCATGGGATTTGCTCTCAACCGTCTCGCCAAGTTCTACGGACAGTGTATTTTTCTCACGTGGAATCGATCTTAAGGTACGGGTTGGTGTTCTGGGGTCCATCCAGCGTGGTAAATTTCAATGGAGCGTTTGTCCTCCAGAAGTGATGTCTACCAATCATAGGAGGTTCGAGTCTGATAAACCCCTAAATCGTTACTCAGGCGGGTCTGGTGGAGTAGGAGCTATGCTCTTTTGTAAAAGGTAATCCAAAGATTTGTAAGCAATGGATAATACCATCAGTATCATACCAGATCAAGACAGCTGATATTTGTGGCTGCACATAGTACCAGCATTTCCAACCATTCAGTTCTATCCGGGAAACACAAACTAGTTTAATATTCAGGGTATTACCAAAGCGCCTTTGAGAGGGGTCCATACCACTTAAGTACAAAAGCGTACAATAAATTACCATTGGATGGTAACAATGAGAACAATATTCGTTTACGAGTTTAAACAGAAAACTGAAGACACACTTTCTTGATAAATGCTACTACTGTATACACTCTTTATTAGGTTATAATATGTAGTTCTAAGTATTTGACGTGTAATGTAAATATGTAGTTTGCATTTATTATATTTATATATACGAATAAAGATTAAAGATCTTGAACTCTCCTGACAGTCTGAAAAAACGCAAGGTTCTCACAAAAATATTATGCAAAGGATTTTTAAAACTACAAAATTAAAGTAATAATTAGTGACTCATTTATAATTATAATAAAAATGCCTTTATTCTACAACTGTATTTTGAGTTACAAACTGTCTTTGTTTAGGTCAACTTTGGTCAAAATAGTATCTTAATAATAATCTTTAACTAAAAAGATAATAACAGTGATAAATACTTCACTGTGCAACAACATTAGAACGCTATAACTATAATAAACACAAACTTTTAATCCTAATCACAACCCGTTACCAAAAACATTTTTGTCACAAACATGGTTAATATACTTTTAAATATGTTTTTTCCCCAGATCTTTTGTCTCTTATAATTATATAATTAATAATAATTGTTGGAACATAACAAAATAAGTGAAACGAGTTAATACTTTGATCCCTTAAAAACCATGCTTTCAGCTAGTACTGAATAAATACATCACTTACAATATTTCAGTATTCTATAATATATACTCCCTACATAATAGAATCTACTATCACAGGATTATTTTAGCAATAATAGTAATTTGTCTTTAATTAAGATTATTTATTTTAACTTAGTTATTTATGTGTATCCTATTTCGTAAAACTGTCTGGATTTATTAGCAATAACTGTATCCCTCCTCTGCACTTATTACCATGTAGCTATAATATTACTACTCAGTAGACGTCAACTAAGTATTATTTGTACACACCAAGTTTACATGTTTGAGTACAGGTGAGCCTTACCTGTCATCACTACTTTAATGATGGCTCAAAATCATAGGCGGTGTATAATAATCACTACACCGTGGTACTCTGACATATATTATAGAATACTATTTAATATTGATTACAGCCGTAGAATCTCGCAGTTTTGAGTGACTTTAGAAGAACGTTTATACGAGTACCTCTCTACTGTCATATATATATAACAAGAGTATAAATCTATCAATTTCTAATCACGAGTACTATAGTATATTTCGGTGTGCTATATACACTCTGTTATTCGATTCTTATTAAATATAATAATGAGAAGTAGTGTTAGGGTAAATAATGTAGATAGATTATAATTGAATATATTATTTAAAACAGAACTTTTAAAACTAAAATATTATTAGATTCGCAGAATTCGTGGCCAAAAGTTGATAACATTAGAAACATTTCTTAGTAATAGATCTTTGGAGGAAATAGTCATAACATATTTAAAATTGGATTCTAAATACATTCTCTGTCAGTATTTTCTGTAAAATAAAATCCTATCGTATAAAACTCCTATCCTAACAGTGTCTCAATGAAACTTTGGATTTGCATAGCCGACTGTAATGAAAGACATCGGTAAAAGGAGCCGAATATTTAAGATAATTTTGAGAAAATAGTGTACCGAATAAAACATAATTATACAAGTAACCTGATTTATTCAAAATTTTAGGTCAACATTCTAAGAACACTTGGAATCATTAAAAAAAACACAACATATCTAATTTTAAATGAAATTTCGCTGAGTATGACGTATTAGAAACTAACAAAAATTACAAAAATATCGAAGAAAACGTGAAAACTCTGGATCCAGTTACTGGTATTGTTAGAGTTGTGAGACGTTATTTTACATTTTTGATATCGTTCTATGCATACTCAGCTGTTCACAATTTTTAAGTTCTTGATGTCTCACATCACCTGAAATCTAAAGCATTCACTCTTTAAAGGTAACCTGAAACTAGAAGTTAGCTCGTGACCTATGCCAGCTGACGAAGCGGATAGTCTTCAGACTTTAGCTTCATGAGACACTCAGTCCTAGTTTCTGCGACTTCCATCCATAAAAACCAGGTATAAGTTGCCATATTCTGGATGCTTTTAGGCTGTAAAAGGTCCTGGATTCTCGTAACTCCTAGGCTTTGGGAACTTTTGGTTCTGGAATCACCTTACCTGGCCAGTTCATGACCGCAGGAGAGCCTTAACAGTCCTTGCTCTGTAAGGGCTCAAGGACTATGAGAGCTCTCATTGATGGAGCTCTCCGGAAGAGAAATTCTCTGTTTTTAGGAGTTCTCCAAGGGGTTAAAGATATGTAAAAGCTGAAATCTGAATTGTTAAAGGCTCTAAGTATTTTAGGAACAATGGGAACTTTTGGCCAATGGAGTCTTTTCGTTGCAAGAAGCTATTGACCCCTAATGTGGTTCATCATCTGGGAGCTCCTGGATTCTATGAACGTCTTGGAATTCCTGAAACACTGTCTAGTATAGCTCCTCAGTGGCAGATTTCGGGTTTTAAAACTACTGAACAATGGTATATTCTGAATTCAAGAAGCATTACAGCATTATCAGGAAATAGCTACTAGACTAAGGGGCTCTAGAAGTAAGCTGCCGGCATTCTCAATAAACTTTTAGTCTCTATCAACGTTCTGCTTACGAAAAACTAACGTCTGAAAACTAAATTTTTCCTTAAAGGGTACATTATCTAAACGTTTTCAAGACTCAAGGTTGACTCTGACCTTCTGGTAACTTCTTGGCTGCAGAAGGTCTTGTAATCTGTAATGATCCTAGTCTAGCCTCTATAATTTCCTGGACTATGCGGGCTGGCATTCTTTATGATCTAATATTGTCTAGAAAATTTCCCCTGGCACCTTTCATTAACTGTAACTTTGCCATCTTTAAATTAATGTATACTGAGGTAGATCCTATCCTCCTGAAGGCACTAGTTTTTATTACTTATCTGACTTAAGATTTCTCTCGGATATAAGTTTTTGACTGCTTGGAGGTTTTCTAACATTCGACCCGAGAGCCTAAAATATTTGTCAATTTAAAAATAGAAACCATTGTTATTTATTAAACACACCTGAATTTTGTCTCTGCTGCTCAAAATTTAAAAATAAGGATTAGTTGCATATCAATTACCAACATTTCAATATTCACGTCCATTCCAATATTATCGAAAACTGACTCGCTCATGAGGTACGCTCATTTATTTACCCTTAGTTGCTTATAGGGACTGCGGTGTATTGCATATTGTAGCAATACAAGTAAATTTGGATCAAAATCTCATTTTTAGGTCATACAACGTCGTTGCGTGAACAACATTTACTGCCCTTGATATGCGTTCATTGTTTCACGAAGCATTGCTTGCCATTTTGTGTAAAGAAATTGTAATTCTTAATGACAACTACAAAACAAAATACCCCCACCACCAGTCTTATTTTGTTTAAATACATTGATACTTATTGCGCCCAGTGCGTCCATCAATGAGTAAAAATAAAAATACTGACTTCATATTATTTCAAATAACTGTAAATATATGCTTTAAAATGGTTGCAAATTTCTAAAACAATACTTAAATTAAATCTTTTTTGGAATTTTCAAATTTAGATGCTAGTGAATTAACAAAGCATAGAATTTATTCCGCGTTATACTGTATATGCAAAATTAAAAACTGAACACTGCCTATGTTATAAGCAAAGTGTTAAAAAACTATTTAATATTTGAAACCAACCGTATGCATATAGTTTTTAGGATAATTCAGTTAGTCTATATTTATGTATATTATTACATAATATGAAGCTTATCATTAATATTCCTCGAAACCGATTTACTGATAAGAAATGATTTGAAATCGTATATTTCAAACTTAATTGACGACTTTTTACCTTTTCCTGATATGTTATTAGTATTCTAATTAAAAATTAAAATGTACTCTTATATATAGAACTTTTTCAGATTTTACAATAATTATTAGCCTACTCACTACTGACTATTCTGCGCAACTAACTTAAAATGCACCAGCCCAGTAAAAACACAGGCGCGCACGCCCCCGCATGTATTTGTCGGTACATGTCAGTTATTCCATTCGGTACAGTAGTGACTTATAGTTAGTCTTGTACAATGACTAAAATTTGAAATACTAAAAAACATTTTCGTTTTTATTATAAAAACCCTTATAAGTTATAATGTTGTAAGATGACAGGCGACCGCACGTGGTTGGTTTCTCAACGGATTTCAATGTTTATTTCTATAGTCAGTTTTGCGGCTAACTTAGGTAGCCTTTGATTATTCACAGGGATGTTGATCTTACTTAGTATTCGACATACATTTCATACCTTTCCAGTTATAGTACAGCAATATCTCCTTTTTATGTATTATATTCCTCTTTTACATAACATCCTATATGCTACGTTTCATGTTTAGACTGCAATGCATTACGCCTTCTGTGCTATGTTATATTTATTATTTGTTCGTGTATTTATTTCAAACATTACACATGCTTTTATATTTCTCCACTTTATGATTTGATGGAATGAAATAGTTTCTAATGAATACATGTTTTGCGTATAATAAATTAAACACATCATGGCACAGTCTGTTAGCCTAAATTTGTAACATACACAAAGAGTTTAAATAATCTCAGGACTTAGTTTTTCGTTTTAATTTTGTTAGTTTTGAGGTAAATTTGTTTCTGAAAATTCATTTAATTGGACTTTTGGTTACAATTTGTTTAGTTCCACACACCTAAACTATCAAAGTCAAGGGCTGAGATTTAGTATTTAGTTTGCATTCAGTGAAGTCCCATCCATTTTATTAATCAAATATAATGGATTACATTCCAAATTATAAAACTGTAGTATAAAATTACAGGCCTTTGCCGGTTTTTACTACAGCCTGTGAAGCAAGTTTCAAAATGAGCTATTAATTAAGAGGAAAACAAAACTTTGTAGTATTAAATGTTTGATTTTTAAAAGTTACAAAACCCCTTATTAGGTTTAAGATTATATATAAAATTTAAATTAATAAAATAATTCGAATCATTTCCTGATGTCACGAAATGATGCCAAATGTTTACATGCAAAATAAAGATTATTTAGAAGACATAGTGCTTATAGAAGAGGGTGCTTCCCTCATTCACATAAAACTAAACTTAACTATAATGTATAGGTATAAAAAAAATCCTAAAGAATTATACAAGCATATAAAGAGTAAATTTATATTGTTCACATATTAGAAGAACTAGATCGTATGCAATGAAATAACACATTTTTTACTGTTCTTGCATAATATATAGTGGTTTCACGTCATTTTAACCTACGAATATAGTAACAGCTCTTGCTGTGCTCTTCAATACTGTATATGGGCGGGACTCTCTTGCATAGCCCGAAATATTCCAAAGGTTATTATTATGAGGATATACACGGTGTATAATTATATTTTGATGATTTGTGTACATAGTTGGAAACACAAAGGACGTTGACAGTATTCTTGAAAAGGTATTTGCACGAGCTATGAGTACGATGTTTAGAAAGTTCTTATGTTTTAAAATTAATGAGGTTCAATATTGAAGAAAAATATTTTGGTGCAATTTAAAAATAAAATTGTATGTTTCCTGGCGCAGACCAAATCTTTTCTATCAATATATTAAATAATCCTCATAACAGAACGAAATTGGAAAAGCTTTTTTGCTTTTTTCTAAAAAAAGGAGAGGCCAATCCCCTTTTGATCCTTATTCTGCCCGTCCTCATGGGCCACTGGCCTGTGCGAGGATCTTATCAAACAGAAAAAGGAGGAGAGTCGATTCAGTGGAAGGCCGATGGTACTGATTAAAAAGTGCAACAGGGGGTTTGAACCTTCGCTATCTCTAACTCAGACCCAAAGTCCAACGTCTTAGACCACTCGGCCGTCGGCACTCCTAAACTACTGCTATAGTGCTATAGCTACTAGGATTGGTGAATTATCTCAGAAATGACATTCAAAAGTAAATAGAATTAACAACTTTTTCAGAGAGTTAATAAAAAACTACTGTCAAATTATATGAAAATCAATCACAAGAAATTCAAAGGAATAATTTATTGTGAATAGATATTAATTCAATCGAAATCTTCCAGAGATGAATTTGATTGTTCTGTTTTGCAATACTCAAACCTGTATCATTTAGTTTCTCATTGTTTGAACAACACAATACAATCAAAGCATACAAAATGTGAAAAAAAACCTCCTTGCACTTACTTTTGCATGCAATAAACTTCACCATTTCAAGTCTCAAACAGTTTTTGCAGTATTCACAAATTATTTGTGATTTACAAAAATAATAAAAAAATAATAAGTACTAGTCTCGAAAAAAGTGGACGAACTTGGCAACTTATTGTTGTTAAAATATAGGTCGAAATATGAGGCAGTAACGTTTTCCGAAATAATTTAGGATTCGGGAAGTAATAGTATTAATTATGATTTTGTATCTATGAATAGTAATATTTACCTGACACCAAACAGCTTATGACACTTTCCTTTGTTACTTGTGAAAATAGTTGAAATATTTGTTGAATTAAAAATTTTATAAAGTATTATATTACGTATTATATTTGTATTCTAGGTGGCTCTAATGTCAGAATTATGGAAAAAAATGAGTTTTGAGCTTCTCGTCATCATCTACTGTTATCTCTTCTGACGAGCATGTCTACAGATTTCAGGAGTTAATTCTGTAACAGCGTTAGCGATAAGGGGAAGGTGGTCAAGAGCTTTACTTAACATTTTTATTGAATTGATCAATCAATATATTTCTTGATCTGTGTGAAATGGCAGACTCAAATAGGACAGTAAATACATTAGACTGGAAGTAAATCCAAACGGATGGAAGTAGATGCCTTTTGATCGAAGTAACCCACTCAGTCCTATATATGCATATATTTTCTTCCTTGTGATACGAAAGCAAATCCTAATATTACTTTGTAAATATAAAATATTTCAACCCTTTTTTGGAGTGGACTTCCGAGACCTATGGAAAATTTTGTGCGAAGTCAAGGGTAATAGCTACTTAATAATAAAAACCTGTATGGCGTTTAATATGGGAGGAAAATTTGAGCACGTTCTACATTATCTCTCCTTAATGCAAGTAGTTTATAATTTCCTGTAGTTAGACTGAAAAGGAACAGCTCACGTGGCTCACGATGAAATTTTGGGTTAAAAATGTGGGTTATTTAAAGACAAGTATTATTAGAGAAATTTATATATTGAAAAAATTATTCTTCAATAAAACTAAAACTGTTTCGTTACCTTTTATGTAATGTAATGTAAATTACACATTGAGGCGTTGATATCAAAGTCTAATATTTGAAAAGTAGCACCAGCACTTATATTATGTTGTGAGCTGTCGGTATGACCTTATAGGTCAAGGTCATAGGGGGGGTTATAGGTCTGATAAAAGCGCTTCTATAAAGACAACAAACACATCGCTGACAGTCAATTTAAGACAGAGATGGCATTCACATACTGGGTACTGTTTGCACTGTGTGGTTCAGTTCTTGGAATACCGCCAGGTAAACAACACCACAGGTAAGTTTTGTACTACACCGAATTAATGTACAAAATGTTTCTATTTACCTTATATAATCAACACTTCCAAAAACATTTGTGAGATTAAAATTGACAAAACATGAATAAAAGACAAAACATGAAACTGAATAAAGATGTGTTTTAACAAAACTAACGACAGTTATACTAAACATTTACCATCAAAACAATGTTTTATAACAAACTTATCAGCAAAAAAGAAAAGACCTTGCTAAGAAACGAAAAGGCAAAGTCATCCTAAACATAAATTTAGCTTATCCATTTCAAAATGGTAACCATGAAATGTTTTGATAAAAACTTTGGAAATAACCCTATGTAAGAAGACTTAATGACCTGTCATATATATAAATGGTAGAATGTACTATGAATAGCTATTTGGACTTTGTTGCAACATTGTTTTCATTTAATTGAGGTCAAAATAATATCTGATTAGCCGCGATAAATTTATCTAGAATTCATTAAGGAAATTAATATTTGGAAGGAAATAACTTTCTTTAATCAGAAGGTTACTCAAATAAAGAATAGAAAATTAGACCTTACATTTGAGGACAAATTAAATTTTCTAATAAATACAATAATATTAAAAAGTAATTCTTGTCAAATATTTGTGAACATAAAACCACTTTACATGTCTGTCTGTATTTATTGTTTATTAATAGACGATCTACGACGTCTGGTTATTCAACGATAACACAAAAGTACATCGCCAAATTTTGAATAGCTTAAAAGTTTGCAGTGAGAGAACTTACTCAAATGCAAGATTGTTCAATTAAAAGCAAAAAATAGTTCATTTTAAAAGTTAATTATTTTATATTGTAATATCGAGCTGCAGTATCTTTAGATATTTAAATAAGATATCCTAGATAGATTACAGATTGCTCTCTTCTTTAAGTCCGTTCATAAACTATCCGTTTGCTGCAAACTGTGTCATCCGGAGATTTAATTGTATAACATTTAGATTAGAAAAATATTGAGGTAGCTCTAAGAGCAAATATAAGGTTTTGAAGAAAAGCTATCAAAGCTATATTTAACTACAAAAACATTGTTGAAGTTGAAGTGCAGTATAGGTTTTTTTAAGTAAGGAAACGTGGCATATCGTTTTAAACATTATTGAAAGCTGTTAAAAGAGTACTAAACAAAATGTGTAAAATCCATATCTCCTGGCACATACGTCTGGCCGCTTACCTTAAATATTTAATACACCTAACCCGACTTGTTTCACATTGATAAGTATATTGAAACATTATTTTTAATCAATGCCGTATTATTTAAGTCTAACCATGTCCATGTCATTTTGCTTGTCCTCGTATCTTATCTTGTCTTTCAGATAGAGCGTATTTTTGAATAAACACAGAAATGATTCGACTTCTTGTGTGGCGAGACACGGAATAACCATTGTCAGACACATTGGGGTGTAACACACTCCACACTATTTTTTTAATTTGTTTGTATATCGTTTAAGCCTCAGCGTCAGATATGACGGCTTTGAAGTGCACTGGTTTTTTATTAATGTACAAAGTATATGATTGGACCTCCCCGGGATTTGAACTTGTGATCTCTCGGTTAGAGAGCCGAGACTATAAACCATTAGTCTACGGAGGAGGGCTACTCCACACTAAATGTTCCTTTGCAGCACAATTGGGTGGTGCAGGGAAATTTTGGTGGCCATGTAAATGCAGTTGGTAGCCTTGCTGCTCAGGCGATATTGTTGTTTACTCCATTCTGCTTGTTCTTGTCCAACTGGAAATGCCGAGACGTTGCTTGGGGTGTGGTGCACCCCAGGGTGTCTTCTGTGTGACGGATTTAGTTTTCTACAAACTTAGTATTTATAATTTTAAAAATAGTGTTTGTGTTGATTAACTGTTTAGTTTTCCTTTAAAAGGTTAAATTTTATCATTGTAAGAGTTATTTATAGTATAAATAGTTATGTCTGCTTAAATAAGAAGCGATGAAATTCGTGATTTATTATTGAAAGAAAAAAAAAGAAAGAAACACTTCACACACGGATTATTAGGACACGAAAAGTGACGAGGAAAGTTTATTGGATAATGATGATCCGGATTATGTAGTGGAGGAGTCAGAATATTCTGATGAGAACAGTGCAGACGAAGAAGGAGAAGAAGAAAGATAGAAGGGAGGCGAAATGTAGCTGCTCTTTTGGGGAAAAATGGTTACATGTGGAGCTCAGAAGAACCTCAACGGAGAGGCCGCCCGCAGGCAAGAAACTTGATAACTCACTTTCCTTGTGCTAAAGGACCCGGAAAAGAGGTGAAACCCCACTTGAGTCATGGTTACTTCAAATTGATAAAAATATTTTAAAAGAACTTGTCTATAGGACAAATTGAAGAAATTTGGTAGGAATGTTTTATTGATACAAAACATCCAAAGCTATCATCATACAACAAATAAAACTGAGCTTTTGGTTTGTATTGGATTGTCTTATATTTAGTTGGATACCAAAGAAATAACAACCGACACTTAGATGAACTTTGGTCCATTACGTTTTGGCTTATCGATTTTTCGTGCTACAATGCCACTAAATAGATTCAAGTCTTTTGCTAAGACAAAAATGAAAAAGAAAGCTTTGAGGCAAACAAGGCAAATCATCAATTTTCACCCATCAGAAATACAGGGTGAATTTAAGTTAGAGTCAACTTAAGATATATAAAAACTTAAGAATTTGATTTATTAGCAATTTGTTTGTATCAAACTTATTTTCAAGACAGTGTTGCTCCATTATTCCCATGTAAAAATTTGGTTAGATTTCAAAAATAGATTCAGAATTCAAAAATACATTAAAAAATAATGGAGGAAATTGAGTTTTATTGGAACAAAACACGTTTTTTTTTTTTTTAACAAAATAGCGAAATTGGTCGTAGTTAAAAGATAGATGGGATAGGGATTTTTATTTTCATATTTTGTGTCTATAACACTGAGTAGTATCACCCAAAAACGTTTTCGACACTAACTTAAATTCACCCTGTATATGGGAAATGTTTATAGAAAATGCAAAAGGTTTGTATTCTCCTTATGAACACTGCACCATAGATGAGCAGTTGGTTGGGTATCGTGGTAAAAGTAGATTCAGGGTTTCTATAAGGAGTAAGCCCGATAAGTATAAATTAAAAATATTTATGCTAAATGACTCAAGAACTCCTTACATGATCAACACTTTGCCATATGCTGGCTCAATCAAGCCACCCAACAATGAACCCGTACGTCATACTATGTCCGGATTATAAGTGAACCTATTAATCACACTAATCGAAATATTACCACAGATAACTTTCTTTTCGACAATCCCACTTTTATTAAATATGCTAAAAGATTTTCAGCTGACAATGGTTGGTACCATCAGATCTAGCAAGCCTGAAATACCTAATTCTTTCATTGCACCAAAGCTAAAGGTAGTTTTCTGTTTGCTTTTACTCCAAACCTTTAGCTTATATTTAAAATAAATCAAGACATTTCGTTTACTAAAACACACAATATAGTATATTATTTACTTTTTATGACAAAATCTAACTGGAAATTCATAATAAATAAACATTTAATGAAATGAAAACTAGAAAAAGGTATTTCATTCAGACATGCCACGACCAAATGTAACTTAATATAAAATATTTGCTATACTTTTATAGTTTAGATTTTTGTTCTAACACCCTGCAACTAATTATATATTCTCGTTAAAGGTTTGGGAAGACTGCACTGTTGTCAGACACACATGCCTTTCTTTGCATAAAAGACACACTAGGGTGATTTGTAAAATTTGTAATATGTGCATGTACCACCTTTTGTGGTATTGTAGAATAGTATAGGCATAGGCTTCACTGTTATGGGAACAACATCTTTGTTTGTGGGCTTTGTAGTTAGCTGAAGAACATTTTCCTAAGATTTTGAGGAATAAGACTGGTACTTAAAATTTAGGGTTCTTTCACTTGTACACTTAGTTAATAAGTAATGGTAAAATTACTTAAATAAAATGATTATGTGTTCAAACTTTCACAACCTTTTCAAAAATCAGTTAATTATACAACTTTATTTTTGTTTTCAAATTTTGCTTGAGCTTATAAATTTAACTATACCTTCTTCATACATAATAGTTAATAATTGGGTTTGTTGAATATACACGGTGAGTCAGATAAGGTGACAATTAAAACTATAAGAAATAAACAAAACAAAAAGAACTTAAAGTAAATCTATAAAGGGATAATCATCAAATGTAAAGTAACTTGGTGTGCCTAAACGGAATATATCGGGTCGAATCTCAAACTCTTCATCTGTAAACCTGTTACATGATATTGTTTTGAAGCTCTAGTCGACATTAACGTTTTGGTGAAATCAATGTTTGAAAATATTTACTGTTTCAAAATTATGACATACACATAACAAAATTAACGTTTTACATAAAAGCCTGAATATTTTACAAATTAATTAGTGAAACCAGCAAATTCTTAATCTGCCATAAATACCCGATTAAAAGATACTTCACCTCAAAATACATATTAAACTAAAAACACGAAAATCAAAATTTAGAGAAAAGTTAAAGCAACCATAACAGATTTAACCGAAGGTACTGTAACTATCTTTTTGTACCTATATTTAAACTAACTGAAAAAAGGTGTTTCAAGCATACAAAAAATCAAACAGTTTTTTAATGGCAAGTACAACACGTTTTTATGGTTAAAAATAAAACGTATCCACTATTATAAGCATCAAATATTCTTATTCCTAAATTTTTAAACATAACTACATGGTATGTGAGCTTAACCCACTTTTGTAGAAAATGTTCCCTGCATTGTTTCAATACATTTTTAACCAGTTAAATGGTAGACCAAAATATGACAGGTTTCAATGTTTATGAATATATCTCATTTTCTCATTTAACACAAAAAATAAGCCTTTCCAAATCTAATTTAGTATATGTATGTTGTCAAACATCTGCGCAAAGAATATAATCCAGTACTAAAAGGTTTTTTCATATCTAGTAGGTCTTCTTTTAAAGATAAAGGTATTTGAGGTGAAACATACAAAATTAAAGAAACGTGTGATATCTTATAAAATTTATCTGACGTGATATCTTATATTCGTAAATTATGCCTAATATTAAATAGCACGCCACTTTAGTATGCATCTAGTGGATTTAGTAACGTATTCACAAGTATTAATGATTATGTATAATTATTTAGACATTTAAGATTGTTTTTGATTAATTTTTTATGTTTACTTATTGTTTATATATATTTCTGTTTGTTTATCTTTTTTGCATGTTGCTGGTTAAATATTTTTATTTTTGCGTACGTTATTTGTCAAATGGTTTTTACCACTTTGTTCTTATTTCTTTCTTATTACACATCAAACATTTAGTACTGTTGCTCGTTTTGATATTTAACAACCTATTATTGGCTTTATTTTTTTACCTTTTTGTTGATTGGTTGTTAACTAACTTATATTTCTCACCTATACACTGTTTTCTTGATTGTTATTTTTATCACGGTTTGTTATTTAATTATGTAAATTTTATTTAATTTGAATTATGTAAAAATTAAGTAAATATTATTAGTGTTATTAATGGTTAATACTATTTTTAACGTATTTAATAATTGTACTACTGGTGAATTCCGTTGAAAAAATAAATAAACCAATAGCCTGAATGGAAAGAAACTAGTAATATACATAATAATAGTTTCATCTCCTCTCTTAGTCAGGTGGAGACCAATTTTAACTAACCAGTCGTGGAAATCTTGGGGATGTTATTAAATAGCCACCGAGCAATTCGGATTTTTGAATCGTTTTGAACAGTTTTTGGATTTTAATTTCAACTTCATCCATGTGGCATAGAAAGTGAAACGTCATATGAAAATAAATTGTAAGTTAGCAATTTTCATTACAATTTTATACAAACCCAGAATATTTTTATAGGTCTTTATAGGAGTTCTTACTTTGTAACGATGGTGTGAACCAATTCTAGTAATATTTGTTTTATGTTTCAGGAAACACTTGTGAGAATCATTGTGACTGTGAACCAGGTAAAGGTTGTATAGACTTTCAGTGCGAAGATCCTTGCCTTGGCCTGTGTGGCCTTAACACCATCTGTCATGTAGTCGGTGAAGTCTCTATATGCTCTTGTAAACCGGGTTTTATTGGCCAACCTATCAAAGGCTGCTTCCCTGAAGGTAGGTACTTTAAGCGTGAATAGTTATTCAGCTCTTGTAAAATGTAATTTCGAATTTTTAGATTCTTTTAAGTAGGCCTAAATTGTTTGCATAGATATTTATAACAATAGTAATACTTACCCAATTATCTATATTAATTTAAGAGTAATATTTTGCAGCATTTTATAAACGATTGTACAGACATTATATAGTTTAAATAAATAATTTACTTTTCCATTAACCCTTTATAAAACAATTTTAATTCAATTCTTGCGTTGCGTTGACTTTAAATAAAAATCTAAATACCCTTGTTTGAATGTTTTCTTTTTTAAGTATTGTTAAGGAAACAGGACTTTCTGGACTATTTATTTATCTGGACTATTTACTGTCGATAAAAGAAATCCGTAATAGTCCTTTTCGTGCAATCAGTTATTTTATTCAGGTGGATAACTAACCTAACATATAACTACAATTTAGGTAAAAATAAAACAAATCCTTATATTTACCGATAGAAGTTTAGTACTCTAACTGTTGTACAATCATTTCAGTTAACAATTTTTCAGTATGCACAATGAACTCGGATTGTCCAGAGGAGAAAATTTGCAGTGACCACCTGTGTAAGGACGTCTGCAAGGACGCTTGTGGACTGAAAAGTTTTTGTATGTCTGTCAAACATCGTGCAATCTGTTCCTGCAATCCAGGGTATGTCTGGAAACAGTTCTTAGGATGCCATGTTGAAAGTAGGTAAATCGTCATTCGTATGTACTTAATGTGCTATACTTTTTATGATGTTATATCTTATATTCTATGAATTAAAGGTTTGAGAATATAAATATCTACAATAAAATTGTCTCCCTTAGATATAATTGTAACTGTATTTTGCCATTGCCTTAATGCTAGGTTGAACTGAACTTAAATATCATCTCTCTTTATCTGAACAAACGTACATATTACATCAGGGCAAATTTATAGTTCACCGTTAAGTTACAAAAAGTGTAAAACTAAGAAATCATTCACTACGTGATGTGGTTCATCGCATTTAGGATCTACTAATACTTTATAGATTCATGGAACAGTGGTTATCTCTTAGAAGCTGGATTTTCTGATAAACAATTTAGCTATAGTAACAATAAGTTCCTACGAGGGTTTTGGTAGCGTATAATATGATCGTTGTCTGCAAAATGCTAAACTTCTTGATCATTAGAAAAATTTCGGATAGAAACGGCTAACAGTCACAAACACCACACTACTTTTAGTAATGTGTTTAAGCGTTAGCGAAGCTTATCCTCTAGGGGATAGAAATATTTTATTTCTGCCTAGTTATCTACTCTCTGTTAATCAGTCCACATGATATGATGTGATCAAACATATAGACTTAATATTTAGTAAACAATTCATTTATTACATAGGCAACGTAGAGTTCCATGATGATCTATCTCTCCCCCTCTCCTCTCTCTCTCTCTCTCTCTCTCTCTCTCTCTCATCTCTCTCTCTCTTTCTCTCTCTTCCCTATCTCCCTCCCTCCCTCCCCCTATTTCTCTCTTTCTGTAGAATTTAGCTAAGCTTTAGCTTATGTAATCATTTTTCCAAAGTTTTTATGGATAAAGATTATATCAACTAGAAAATCGCATAACAAAATAAACTTTTAAACAATCTGAATATTGCCATGTGGCGTCATTATATGATGCTATGATATATTAATATGCGCACAATAATGTATGTGAATTTTAAATATCTCGTTAAACATAATATATAAAACTTTAAATATGCATTAAACTTAAAAAACTTTAGCACATTCCATGTATGAGTATTTGTTAGCCTGCCTGTCAAAAAAACTGGGTACAATCGTATGGCATTTTAAAATGTAACACGGTAACACATGTATCTATATACTACATGGAATTTTATACCATTATGCCTGTGGTGTGGCGTATTCCTAAATTATCACATAGAGATTGAGTATTTAGCCTAGAAAATTACTCCTTTCATTAATTATTAATAATCTCTGGTCTGTTTCAGGACATTTAAGAATGTATATATGAGAATGAAAATTTGTTCCTTAAAAAATGTTTAATCGATGTTATATCTTATTATTGATGTAACAGAAAAGATCAATCTAAGATAGTCTATACAAATGTATTGTGTAATTTAGATATACATTTTCTTTCATTGATCTTGACTTAAATATTAAAATATATCTAATAAGCAATGAATGACAGATGAGGATCATGTAGCAATTGAAGGCGACGAGTTACTGGAGAGGGGTTAAGTATGGAGCGTACTTAAGGTTGTCGCCCGTTTACTATCGTCGTCAGAGTGTGTAGTGTTATAATAGAGTAAGAATAGTTTCAGGAAATCCTGATGTCTCCCTTACACAATTTCTAATCAGAAATTTTGAAGGTATCTATAAGAATGTAAACTATAATAATTGTAATCCATTATATTATATACCTCGTTAGGTGAAATTGTGCCAGATAGTTATTAGTCGTAATAACTCTCTAGTTTTCCCTTATTACATAGTTGTTATGTAGTATGGGTTGATCCAATCTCTTAGATTCACAATTAATAGAATTGTTACACTTTTTTACGCGAGCATTAGAAATATTTTTCTTATTAGGTTTTACCTTCCAACAGAAATTAGACTTATTACACTTAATTTACGCTTTTTTATACCATTTAAAGATTTTTGACCACCCATTTTTACCATTTTTGATTTAAAGAAATGCCTATTGAATGTACGGGTCAAAAAGAAGTAACATTAATACACAGATAGTACAAATATCAGTACGAATTAATTAGGCACACTTACAGAATATACAACAACTTTTTTAACTAAATTACATTATAACAGAGTCATTTTATTCTATTCATTCCTTGTTTTAAGTTTATTTTTGAAGATAGAAGGATTGCGAATTAAACAGAATTTTTTTGGTACTACGTTTGGAGATCTGCAATCTGATCTTTTCTTAAGGTAAATAACTAACCTATAGATAATTACAAACTATGTAAAAAAAAAAACTATACCAGAGCGTTGTCACGCGACTTACACGCGTAAGTCAGGAATCATAAACACCATGTTGTGTGTCAACTTTACTAACTATAAAACATGCACTTAATACAATCTAAACATAACACTAATAATTAAAACGAAACTACAAAATACAGGTTACTTCAGGTCTGCATTCGCCTACTAACCACCTACGACTGACGAGAGGCCAATAGCAAATGGCAATCGTCACGGCAGAAACACGGCCTTTTATATTTATTTATTATACTAGACGAATGTCTTAAAACGGTACTGTAAGTCCACATTGGTTTATTACAAATATCTAATCTGTTTATTACTTTCGGTTTATTTTTAGTTCATTTTTCAGAATTAGCAACCACAGTGTCCTTCTCTAAACTGATAGTTGACTGATTGGTTGGTCTGCCAATTTAATATATGTAGCCTCGATTAACTTCTTTTTAAAGACATGAGGTAACCTATATATCATGTTGGCTTCATCCCATATTCATATGATGGTGTTCGGACTAACAATGGTGTGCAATTTTTGCCTTGTCTGTTATACCATTTATTGTGTTTTCTTTGTGTTCTTTTATCCTTACGTTTATTGGACTTTTTGTCTCGTCTATTTATTTATTTATTTATTTAACTTCCAACGGTCAAAAGACCAATTTACAACGGGTTACAGTTTTACATAGTTTCTCAAGATGACTAGCACTTATAAACACAGAGGGCCAAGCCAAACATGCAATTGGACTTTAAACTAATTGGTGCTTAAGCCCTAGCTCAAGCACCAAGCCAAACATGCAGGGAACAATACAGCCCAACACTATGCAACAATAACAATAATAAAGCTATATGATTTACAATAAATATAACTATACTAGTAAAGGTAAATAAAATCTACATTATTGTAATAAATATTAACAGTATTAGAGTAACAAAATAGAATCTATAGAATACATAACAAATTTTAACAACGATAACAAATAAATAACAATAATTTATAATAAATATTGAGGATCATGATAAGTAAATAGAATTAGGAAAAAAAACTAATGAACATGCACCATATGTTATACTAATAACTACAGTTTTGATTGCCGAATACAGATTCAATGCAGTGCCCTCCAGTCCAACAACTTCTTTTTGAAGGCCTCCTCACCTGTACAGAACAGATCAATGTCGTCCGGCATGCTGTTTGGCCAGCAGCTGGAGGCGAGGAAAGGTGCTGTGGAACAAGTACTGGGTCGGAATACTGACGTCTAGCGAAAGGATGGGTGTGGCGCAGGTGTCGAGAAGTGCGGAAGTCCAGCTTGACAAGTAGATCAGGGGCATCAATGTTCGAGTTAATCAGCTTCCTCAGGAACAGTAGGTCATTGATTATTCGTCTTGTGTGAAGTGACATCAAGTTTAACTGAAGTCGCAGATCATGAACTGGAGCAGTGCGGTAGTCGAAGCCTAGCAGCACACCAACAAAACGGACGAAAACGGGTTTGAACGTTCTCAAGTCCATCAATCTGGCCAATCAAGTAAGGGCTCCAAACAGGTGAAGAATATTCCAGTAAGGGTCTCACCAGATGGATGTAAAGGATCCGTAGAGCATGAATAGAGAACATGTTGCGGCTGTTCCGTATGACGAAGTATAGGGCAGAATTAGCTCTCTTACAAATATAGTTGATATGTTCTTGAGGGTTTAAATTAGGAGAAAGCATGACTCCAAGGTCCCTTATTATCAGAGAACGCGAGAGGGGTTGATCTTCAAGTGTGTAAGGGAACATGATAGGTGTGCTAGACCTGGAGAAAGATATCACAGAGCATTTGGAAATATTTAATGACATGTCATTATCATAACACCACTTCATCAACAGATCAATACTGTTCTGTAAAGCCTGGCAATCGTTGAGGGTTTTTATTGTTCTGAAGAATTTAGCATCATCGGCGAAGAGTAAAACTTTTGATCCTTGGGTGTACTGGACTAAGTCATTTATAAATATTGAGAAGAGAACAGGGCCCAACAGCGATCCCTGAGGCACACCTGATATAGCAGAGAAAGGCTTCGACAAACAGCCAGCAACCCGAACCCGAAGAGAACGATCCCGAAGGTAGCTCTTCAACCACATCAAGAGGCTTCCACTGAGTCCAATAGCTTCAAGCTTGGCCACCAGGTGTTCATGGCTTACACGATCGAAAGCTTTAGAGAAGTCTGTGTATATGGAGTCCACCTGATGAGATTCTGAGAAGGCAGTGAGAATGTGATCTTGGAAGGTTAGTAGATTAGTAGTAGTCGAGCGTCCTTTCATAAAGCCATGTTGTTCAGCACAGATAACACCCTTCAGATGGAATGACAACCTCTTCAGAACCAGGGATTCAAAGATCTTGGCAATTGATGACTGAATAACTACCGGGCGATAATTCTTGACGTCAGCGGGAGAACCAGACTTGAAGATAGGTACTATATAACCCAATTTGAGATTAGAGGGAAAGATTCCGGCAGCCATGAGCATGTTGAAGTATAAGGTAAGGTGAGGAGATAAAACGCTACTGCAGAATTTCATAATCAATGGAGAGATGTCGTCAGGGCCAGCTCCCTTGTTCACATCAAGCGAATTCAGTACACCCTCCACCTCAGCACAGGTTACACAGCAGGAAGAGAGAGTGGCACATGCCTTGAGGTCATATATAGGTGGAGATGAAGATGGAGCCTTGTACACAGAGGAAAAAAACTTGGCGAACATGTTAGAGATGTCTTGAGGATTTTCAGCAAATTCATGATCGAGCTGCAATCGAGAAGGAAGTGATGGAGTCCTCTTGGAAGAATTGACAAAACTCCAGAAGACTCGAACGTTACTCTTCAGAGATGAGTCAATGGACTGAATATATGTTGAGTAGCATTCCCTCGTTAGTCTACTACATGCTGCACGAACACCACAGAATTGATAATAAAGACGGTTATCAAGAGTTTGTTTGTAGCGCCTATGAAGTATCTTCTTCCTGATGATCACAGCTTTTAGTTCAGGGGAGAACCAAACAGGAAAGGCTCGTTTACCAACGTATTTAGATGGACATGCGCTCCTGATATTGCAGCTAAGTTGGAAACAAAATTCTGAAAATAAGTCTTCGACAGGAACACTGTTATCGAACACAGGATAGTTCAGACGCTGAACCCAGTCAAACACATGGGCTAGATCACATTTCCTTAGATTGGGAACAAATGCACTATAGTAGAGGTTTTCTGAAGTATTAATATCCAGGTCCATTTCCAGCGCAGGATGGTGACATTCCACAGGAAGAAGAGGGTCTGAGGCATTCAGGACTCGCAAGTTCACAGAAGAAAAGACCAAATCCAGAAGGACACCTCGATCATTGTAGATATTATTGTACTGCTTAAGATCAAGGAAATTCATAACATCATAAATACGTTGGGCTGATGTGTTGAGGTGGGTAAAGAGACTGGACCAGTCCACGTTCGGCAAGTTAAAATCTCCAATAATCAATAATGGGTGTATGTCTTGAACGGTAATTGACAGTTCCTCCAGAATAGATGCAAATTCCAATGTATTGGGTAGAGTTCTGATTAGGAGGCAGATATACACCACCAAGGACAAGAATAGAATTCTTTTAGCTTCATGGCTGCAAAGACACATTCAATGTTAAGAGAAGACTGAGAGAGTTCCCAGGAATCAAACCGGTCCCGTATTGCCACAATCACCCCACCACCACTGGTTTTCTGGCTCGATAGAGAGGTCCTATCACATCTATACACCCTGTAATTGAAGAAACCAAGTTCAACATTACTTATATCCCCTGTAAGGTTGGTCTCCACCAATACAATCACATCATATACGGAATGGCTAAGAGATTGGCGCAGGGTTACAAGTTTAGATCTCAGTCCATTGACGTTTTGAAAAAACACACTGATTTTCTTTTGACCGTTGGAGTCTAAGCGTTTTTTGATTTCAACTTGGAAAATAGAGGGAACTCCATTAATGTACCTTATAGTCAGGTCATTCTCGCCAGCATTCCTCCTCGCTTCAAGGTCTGCTCTGAGTTTCTGAAGATGATTTCGCTCTTTAACTGTGCGATCTCTAGACATGCTGATTCCACCATCACCATTTGCATATTTGTCCGAGAAACGTTTGGCGAAAATTCGAGCTTGGTCAGCATCAGGGAAAATGACTTTTATCGGCCTGGAATTATTTTTCTTATATACTCCAATTCTAAAGAATTTAATAGATTCAAGGTTAGCTTCCTGGTAAACTTCAGACAAAAGCTGTTTAATTTGCTGTTTGTCGTGTTTTCTTTTAGATTCAGTGTTTGATTGGGAGCTTTCAGCAATACCGTAAAGAATTACATTACACAGACGTTTATTACGATCATTGATCTCCATCAGGGTTTCCTCAAAAACCACCACCGCCAGCCTGTCTTGCATCGACTCTACTCTCAATATCTGAGACTCTGTGTTCAAGACGCTCAATACGAGGCTCAAGTTGTTCAAATTTGTCATGGATAGCCTTGACATCATCCTGGATAATTTTCCGGTAAATCGTTGAGGCGGTCAACTTTGGCTGAAAGGTCGTCGATCTTTTGAGCAAGCACTGAAAGAATTGTATTCAAACTAGACACAGACGGAGCGGTAACACAATCCACGCGTGTACAAAACCATTTAACTGAATTATCGCTTGCAATTTTCAGATACTCAGTCTTAGAAATCCCAACGCAAGTACGATGAAACCACCGATCACAGGGGCCATCACATTGGAGTCCTTCATCGGTATTTATAACTTTTCTACAACAAGGAACGCATGTTGACTTCGATTCCGAATCCATATTTGTAGATATTGTTTAAATCAGGGCTACTCAGTTCACCCCGAGTAAACAGTCAACTCGAACCGACAGCCAGATGAATTGATCGGAGTAGAAGGGTTTCTTATAGTACAGCTTGTAGAAACAGAGTGGATGGTAGATGATCCAGAAGGCTGTGGCAAAAAAAAAAAAAAGTTTCGCAGATTACTCTATGTATGACGTATAGCAATGATCAAAGACAAGTGTTATTGACAGATGGACAACAGTAATGAGGTTTTGTAAATACTAAGCGAAGCGAAGCGAATTAAAATATACAGGCTACATGCATAAATAACATGCCAAGCTATTGGGATTCAGTTGATTGAAATTGAGCGTCTATGACTTGCTGAGTGATGATGACAGCTGGAGATCGTTTACACTAACAACGGTAAGTGAATTAGGGTTGAAAAATTAATTGAATTATGCAAAGATTAAACAACAGAATTTAAAAACTAATAGGTAGATGCACTCACTCTGGTCCAATTGATGATATAAATATAGTCTAAATACACCTGAGCACCAATAAACAAAGTATATACAGTTAAATAAATTGCACTAGTAAAATACGTTAGATTCAAACTGCTATCCAAAGACCAAAAAGTCCTATGTATTCCCTATTGCGACTAATTTTTTACTGAACACACAAGTTTTGAAATTCTATGTGCCACTTTTTTGCTTTTGTTTTTACGACTTTGTCAAAGAGTATTGTGTGTTTTAAACGCGGTTCTAATGTTGTACTTTCTACCTACTCTTCTAATTGTTCAGATATCACTGCACATAAACGCAAATGTATCACTACTCTTTCTGACTCAGGAATGATTATTCTGGTTCGTTTGCACTTATTTATTACTAATTGAGAGTATCTTTTGTGTCTAAGATTCGATTCAAATTTCTTAAATTCCTATTTCAATCCATCATTTTTATTTATAACAATCTCTAAAGTTATGTTCCTAGCGTTTTAAAATGATTATTTCATTAATCCTTTATAGTGAAGTTATGAATTTTCTATATTATTTTATTTCTTGAATAATACTCTATAATGCTAAGCAATTTAAAATGATCTCTTTATGCTTGCAGCATATTATCTTTAATTTTATATTTAATTTAAAACATTCACGGTACGGAGCCGTTGTTGTTTAGAAAATAACTGAAGTCCTTATATTTTCTGACTTGATGTATTTCAGAATTTTAACTTCAGATCATAAACACATTTACCAAAAGATGATTTTATTTTAGCTTGTAGTTACAGATCTCCTCTCTTGTAAATTTATTATGATCTAATCATTGCTTTGACCTTCTGCATACACGAGTTGTATATTATTTCACTAAGCGTACTAAATACATGCACATATTTTGCCCTACAGCGATCCTATTAAATAGGAAAAAAAATAGTTTATATACTTGTATTATCAATATATATATATAAATATATATATATATATATATATATATATATATATATATAATGTTTGAGGTGGTTTTTATTTTATTTTTTGTATGTCTTTTAAAGCCAGAAATAATTGTTTTTCATTAGTATTACAAATTTTATGTTACAATCTATTCACAGTATGGATAATTTTATATCCACTTAATAATTTGTAGGCTTTTTCTTCAAGATGTCGTAGATCTCTTTGTTAAATGTTTTTGCGGTTGAATTTTTTTAAAGTTATGTATTTTGTAGGCACTAATTTATGCACAGAGTTTAATAAAGATAGTGATATTTATAAAGAAATAGTTTATAATAGTATCACCTTTGTGTATCAGAATGTGAGAATGAGTACTATACTAATTTAACGGACGTCATTACGCGGGGTGGTAGCTCAAAATAGCGTATTCATCCAAATTTTATTATTATAATTTTTTACCTTTTTATTTACTTGAGTGGGTTCGGATTATATTCCCACTCACAAATGAAAATCGTAATGTAATTGATGGTTATAGAAGAATTAGCAGTGTGTTTATATAAATAACATACTTAGTCATAACTCGTTTTACGCATTTAATATCGGGGGGTTTAATATATTGCATATTAATATCGCAATAATAAAGAAGCTATGGTAAAAACTTAGACAGCTTCTTAGTTTGTTTACAAGCCATTACATGTTTTTTGGGGTATAATATTGTTTTAAGTGAAACATGGCTTGATTAAAATGGGGTGGGGATTGAACTTGAGGGATATAAGTGGTACAAAACCGTAAGAGGTGCCAATCGGAATGGTGGGTGTGTTAGTGTATGTGAGATAGTGTGTTTGTGGTGTGAGTGTGCAAGAGGCGGAGCTGGGTGGTGTGCATGGCCTGCAGTGCAACTTTACTTATAGTAACAAACAGTGCAAACCTACTGGCGGTGTACAGAACTCACGATAACGATCTAGACGACTTTACTGCCGCACTCAGTGAACACTACTCACACCTAACCAAATCCAAAACTTATATACTTATTGGTGACATAAACGCTAACATTTTTGATACCTGACAACAAGACCGAAAGATACTTAGTCATACTGTATTAATGTGGTTTTTGGTTTTATGTGTGGCATATACAATCCAACTAGAGAGGCAGGAGCCAGTCAGACTTGTCTTTGACCATATTTTTATTAAACACGATAATTTTAACAGATTACACACAGCGGTGATCGAGACTAGCATTACTGACCACTATTGTACTGCCCTGAGTATTAAAATGCCAAGACAAAATCACAAGATTCCTTGTGGAACTATTATTATTGACAAAAGGTTACTTATTAATTACTTAGGGAACTGCGCCTGGACTGTGTCAAAAAATATCAACGAGGTCAATGTTCAACTTATTCTTACAAATTTTAAAAAATATTTATTACTGAAAATTCCAAGAGGATTTTTACATATGAGAAGCATAGATTTAAAAACAATAAACCATGGATTTCGGAAGAGTTGGTAAGAGGCATTAGTAAAAGAGATAAAATATGCAGCCATTAAATCTGAATCTAAGAGAATACATAAAATTAAGAAATAGATTTAATTCGCAAATTGAATCAGCAAACTTGAACCATTACAGATAAAAAATTATCAATAGTAAGAATAATCCGAAATGTTTTGGCAAATAATAAATGAATTATCTGAGAGAGTCTGAGATAACAACAGTTTCACCATTATACAATTTACAGGTGATAAAACCATGAACTCGGAATCTGGCGTGAAACTGCAGTGTCGACAAGTGTCTGAGGAATTTAATAATTATTTTGCGCAAGTAGGTTTTGTTTTAGCTCGGGCTATTGACTCGAGCGGTCCACCTGTCAGTTGATGACAATGACTATACGGTTAAAACGGAATTCACAATTCACACTATCACTATGTTACTAGCCATGGCGTGGTGGCTCAGCTCCGTGGGTTAGTATGATTTTTGGTATATTCTGCGTCCCTCTTGATTAGATAATTATCAATTCCCTCTGCATTCCGCTTCTTTCTTCACTATTTAA
>NW_025780779.1:0-48175 GCF_021130785.1 Homalodisca vitripennis
TGGAGTAAACATAGGTTGTGTAATAAATAAAATTACAGTTTTATGTAACAATAATTAAAAGCAGTACCCCGAACAGCACCATTAAACTAATTGCCTATTTTGCCACAATATTTAGGTAAACAGTTTACGTGACAATGAAAAAGGACTGTTGCTTATACTAGGAAAACTAAGCCACCTAGCTACCTAAGGCCTCTTCGGGGAAAACTAAATCGAATTTGTAAAAACATAATATCTGTAAATGTTCAACATATACTGGATGACTCTCAGCTTTTAAGCCCACACAATTTACATAAGTAATGGCTAACATATTAAACTCCAGATATCTCCCTCTATAATATATATATATATATATATATATATATATATATATATAATATATATATATATATATATATATCTACTTCACTCTAAAACATCTTGTTTATGTAATTTTCTGGTATGTCGGCAGATTCCAGAATAAATCAAGATCTTACAGTTTTTGACATGGCCAACGTTTGGCACCTTTCGTTATATTATTATCTTTCTGGACTATGCAAGATTCTTGTATTTGTAATACTCCTGCCCCAAAATTATCATAGACTAATGAATATCAACATTGGTCTTTGAGAGATTTCAGTTAAAAAGAACCTGCGCTCTTTGCGCTATTTCGATGCTTGTATAGAGAGTTCTATTTTTCTACGAACCCTTGGTCTTTTTCAACTGCTGATGCCAGATGACTCGGTATCCTAAAGGAATCCATCACAATTTGTATCCCCGACAGGTGTTTTTCCTTTGGGAATTCCCAACCTAAGCTTGTAAGTTTCAGCGAACTGTCAAACTCTGCGAGCATATTGTCAGCAGAAAAACCTTTGGTATTTGAGATCTCTCTGCGTATGAGATATCCAAACGTCCTAATTCCAGGAATGTTTTTCAGCTAAGAAAGCATTTGATCTCTATTAATTGTACATTGTTCTTGGAAAGAATCCGTTTTTCTGCTTCTGGACGTTTTCTGTTCTAGAAGATGACAGTATCTGGGAGCTCCCGGACTTTTAATGTCTACTACGACCTTTATGTTTTTGTACATCATTTCATAAGAAAATTTTATCCCTTCTCTTGTGTTCCTAAAGAAATTTAAAGTTTCAGTGCTTATGAAACTTTTGGTCACTGAAGGCTTATCATGGGTGTTATACTTATTCGGCCTCTAATGTTTACCGTTTTATAAGACAGTCCTGTTATATGAATATACATACCTCCACAAACCTATCTAAATATTGGAGCGGCGACTCTATTGTGAAAGTGTTCTCTTGGTGTTTCCAGCAACTGTAATTTCGTCAGCTCTAAATCATATTGGTCTCTAGAAGGTAGTATCTCTGAGAGATGTAAACCTTTAGATTTCTGACACATTTACAACTATCACCATTTAACAGGATAATAAGTGATCCTGAGCACGATCAAGAGACACTTACACAAGACTTACTTATTAATTTCGGTTTAAAAAACGTATGTTGTGCATGGAGGAGCAGAAGCTTATACAGTACTACCCTGGTTTAAAATAAAGGGATTCCTATAATAACTTTGTCTATAACGAACGATAAACATTGTCTCTGGGACTTCTATCACTTGGCCTTAAGATACTAATAAATTATTTTCAAACGTGTTATGAAACGAATGTATGTTAATTATTTAATTAATGTACTAAAAATATACTGGATAATCGTTTATTGAAGCCTCTTTTAACAGTTCATCATAAAGAAAATCTATTTATGTCTTTATGTATGAGCGATTAAATATTCAAGTAGTTTACCTAGAGATTCAGTGCAAAACTATACCCCTATTTTTATAGTATTTATAACTTTCATGACAATATTAGTTCATTATATACTACTGCAAAACTGGTAGTGAAGAAAAAGATTTTTTAATTAATCCGTACGGTAATTAGTTACTTTCCAATACAGCTGAGTGCTGTGAAGTTAATCGTTTTCCTCGTAGCAAAATGAGCAGATTTTCTCTCTCTCAAATATTACTCTTTCTATGTAAACATTTCTTTTCCTGTATAAAACAGTCGTAATATTAGTTTTGACAGTTAAACGTTATAAAATATTGTAAAGTTTCCTTACAGATGAATTCCTAGGCTATGAAATACCACGTAATCTTATAAAAGATCTCAAAATTTTTTGGTTCAAAATTAAAATAATCTTTTAATACTAGTATTGAAAATGCTATTGTGGCTTTTTAGAGTAGTTTCCACATACTTGTACTCCTAGCGCGTCAATAAAGTATCGTAATAGGTCACATTAGAGACTGTTAAAGAAATGTACCTGAGAATCCATTGAGCCGGGGCTCAGTTTGGATAGTTTGTCTTTTTATTTTTCCCACCTCGGCCACTTTTGTCGGTCGGTGGGGGAGTGTCTCCGTCACCGTATTGATTATTTTCTACCTGGATGGACTGATTGGTCGAGGTCAGCTGGTTGTCCTTGACTGATTACCGACCAGCTGATTACCGGCAGCGGCTACTGTTCGGAGCGGTCGGACACGTTCGGCAGAGGCGACGTGAATCTCGTGCTGTCTACTGGTCGTCCTGATGCCCATGGCTGGCTAATTCTCCGACTTTCGGCAGGGTCCCCGTGAGTGCCGTCGACATGACTGGTGCGGCGAGTCTGCCCAATGAAACAGCACTGTTAAACCCAAAATTGAATGCCCGCGCCCTGCCAGCGCTACTGAACCGTCATCCAACTGGACTGTCTGTACTTCATTTCGTCTTGAACAAGTTTGGAGCTAAAATGTTTTTTTCCTTCTTCTTGTACTGAACTTGAGAGGATTGGGTTTTATGGAGCGCTGCCAGATATTATATCTGGAGGAGGGCCAGTGTTAATATAACCTAGTATTTATTTAGTTTAGTGACATGATCTGAAGGGGAGGATTTCATCTTTAATTCGGATTCGTGGAGGCAACTAAGCCCCCGCCTCCTTCGAAAATCGGCTTTAAATATATTTTTTTTGATTTTTTGGCTACAAACTTGAAACAAAATTACTTTAAAAAAAAATAGTGGGCCTAGAAATTCTACAACCTTTTCCCTCCCCTCAGTTCATAATAATTAACCGTTCAAAATTTATATTTACTACGTGGCGTAGCTGGAAGTATGTTATTTCTGTCAAATTTCTATATTCTATTATGTTATTTATATACCAAATTTCTATTTATTATGTTATTTATATATCAAATTTCTATATTCTATTATGTTATTTATATGTCAAATTTCTATTTATTATGTTATTGTCAATATTGGAATTCTGTTTATTTTTGTTATTTAGTTTGTAAGTTACGCGGTGCACCGTGGTGCTGCAGTTTATTGTATTTTTGTGTAAAAATGTTTGCCACCTAATTAATTATATTATGTAATGGAAATTTTGTCTCTCTTTGTCTCTCTTCCCACTAGTGGCATGTGGTTGTTTTTTTTATGCTTTGCTCCGAGTTTGGGATGGGCGCGCTTCCGAGACCTCCTGTTGCGGTTGAGGAGACTTCCGGTGAAGTCTAGTTTTCACTAACTCGGGACACAACCATTATCTCCAGTCAAACTAGCGCTAACAACGAAGTCGACATGAAAATTTACTTGCATATTGCCCATGAAATTTCGTTTTAAACTTTAATTATTATTATGTTTAGTTTTTTTTTACATTTTTAATACATTATAAGTATGTGAACAGTTTACATGATTCTGTATTAATTTATTTTACATTTACTGTATATGATACGAGGTTAAGTGATAAAGAGATCTTTACAGCACTAAATACGCTTGTTTTAAAAAGGTATTTTTAATTTCAAATTTCTCTGAAAATCGTGGAATTACTAAAAGGAAATTAATGAACTTTGTTGGATTTGAAATTCAAAATCCGTACCACCAGAAAAAAATGTATCTTTTAAAATACAATTAACTTTAAATATTTCCTTTCCTAATACAGTACATAAAATATACAAAACTTCTTATTTATGAATTTCAATAATAACTAATCATGTACATAAATGCAATTGCTAAGTATTCGCTTTTGAATATACGGGGTGTAATAACATGGTTTAACTATGCATTTTTAGATTTTATGTGTGATTCCATCCAAAAACGAAGCAGAACCTTTTTTTTTAAATTCCACTTCGATTAGCTAGTAAAAATAAATTTTGAATTTTTAAGGAACAATTTTATATATATAAAAGTAATACAATTAAGAATTAGAATTTGGCAGATAGGTTTGAATAGGTCAGGTGAAAAAAATAATTGTGTTATTTTATTTAGTATGAATAAAATGGCGTCTGTTGTAAAATTCGAAAACGTCTTTTCAAGTGAGAAATCACACAAATAATTTGAAAATACATATCTAGCCGAACCTTTTTGTTACACCCTGTATATTAACTACACTTTTGAGTTTCAAGAGACAGCCTTTTTTAGTAAATCCAGAGTTTTACTCAGGAAAGGTCCCTGCAAGTTTCATGAAGAGCTCTGATTAGTCCATCACTCACCATAAGTGTCAACCAGATATCTCACCATGTCCATATTGTAAGGTATAACATGTGCAGTCAGTCCTTGTCCTGTCCGTCCCACAAAACCTTATATAACAAAATATGACAATAATCTTAAGGTAAATGTATGGATGTAGTAAGAGACAACACTAAGTATGCATGCAACATTTCAAGTCTATATAGCTATACACAGTTTATTTACAAATTTATTTAATGTGATGCTATTGTGGACACCAAGGTCACCTACAGACATACGTAATATTGTACATTAACGCTCAGCCAAATCTGTCGAGTGACGTACATCGTCATCAAACTTTATTTCATCTGCATAGCAGTAAAGCATCTTCAAAGTTATATAAGTCAGTTAGTTTTCGAGAAATCGTGTGGACAGTTATATAAACATACATAGACTAAATTTAGCAGTCAACAGTTAAGCTTTGTTAACGATCAGCCAACGAGAAATATTGTCGATAGTATATAGGATCTGCATGTATATAAATATTCTGTACAAAAGAAATACTTGTTCTAAAAGTGTGTGTAAGAGAGCTATAATGATGTGGCCGTCACTTTGCGTTTATCATTAAAATAGCATTGACCATAGCTTGTTGGTGGTGTATAAATGTAAGTATTCTGTACCAAGCAACTTCTTGTCTAAAGAGGTGTGTAACAAGGATATAATGACATGGCCGACACCTTGCGAATCTCATTAAAAAACAACACAGTGCTTTGCTCTGCTATGGTCAGCATAAGAGAATTACTGTCTATAGCTTGTTGGTGATGTACGAAAATAAGTAATCTGTGCCTAGCAACTTCTTGTTTTAAAATGTGTGTAACAGGGCTATAATGACAAGGCCAACACCTTGAGTATCTCATTAAAAACAACACAGTGCTTTGCTCTGCTATGGTCAGCATAAGAGAATTACTGTCTATAGCTTGTTGGTGATGTACGAAAATAAGTAATCTGTGCCTAGCAACTTCTTGTTTTAAAATGTGTGTAACAGGGCTATAATGACAAGGCCGACACCTTGCGTATCTCATTAAAAACAACACAGAGCTGTCCTCTGCTGTGGTCAGCATATGAGAATTACAATCCATAGCTTATTGGTGGTGTATACCTGTAAGTAATACGTACCAAGCAACTTCTTGTTTAAGGAGGTGTGTAACAGGGCCATAATGACATGGTCCAACACCTTGAGTATCTCATTATAAAACAACATAGAGCTGGCCTCTGCTATGGTCAGCGTATGAGAATTACAATCCATAGCTTATTGGTGGTGTATGCCTGTAAGTAATACGTACCAAGCAACTTCTTGTTTAAGGAGGTGTGTAACAGGGCTATAATGACATGGCCAACACCTTGAGTATCTCATTAAAAACAACACAGAGCTGTCCTCTGCTATGGTCAGCATATGAGAATTACAATCCATAGCTTATTGGTGGTGTAATGCCTGTAAGTAATACGTACCAAGCAACTTCTTGTTTAAGGAGGTGTGTAACAGGGCTATAATGACAAGGCCAACACCTTGAGTTCCTCATTAACAACAGCACAGTGCTGTTCTTTGGCTATGGTCAGCATATGAGAATTACAATCCATAGCTTATTGGTGGTGTATGCCTGTAAGTAATACGTACCAAGCAACTTCTTGTTTAAGGAGGTGTGTAACAGGGCTATAATGACATGGTGAACACCTTGCGTTCCTCATTAAGAACAGAGAGCTGTCCTTTGGTATGTTCAGCATATTAAAACAAGACTGTTGAATTGTTTAAACATATCATATACAATTTCTATTACATTTAAAATCGTCAGTATTGTATTGTAAACACATTAATAGTTACTTTTTATCTCAGTGATATTAGAAAATTATACCACGTTAGTCTGAAAATAATAATATTTAGAAACCTATATTGACATACTTAAAAATGTAATACTCTTGCACTTTTGTAGTTGTTAGTTGTAAGGTATCAGCGTGGATTATTTTTTATATCATCATTTTCATATACATTTTATTTTTCAATAATTTCGTTTCTTAAGTCTGTTCTTTGAAATGTGGCTAGCATAACATAAAGGAATAAATAGAAACATACTCGCAGTTTGAAAAAATAGAGTTGTTTCACCATAAGTTCTTCAGAACAGCAGTGGAAGTTTTCTAATGGCACTCTAATGAGCGAAGTGTTTCTTTGTTTCCTTCGTCTCGTGAACTTCCGAGCTTAAACTGACTTTTCCTGTCAGAGACCTGTCTTGTCCCAATCATTGAGTAACATAATACCGTACTATAAATATTTTTATTGGGATATATATATATATATATATATATATATATATATATATATGTATATATATACACATGTATAAACACACATATTTAAATGATTATATGTGAAGAATATATTTAACATTCATGGATGTTCTTGTTTAAGTGGAACGTAACAAGTTTTAAATCAGATCAATAAGTGTTCCTGTTGTAGAGTATAATAAAACACAGAAGATTTGATCATGTATGCCTAAATTTAATAATAGTAAAGCCTTTCGATACTTATCTCCCCAAAATGTGCTGTATACGTGTCCAACTTATAGCGGTATAAATCATAGCGCACTGGTTTGGGTTTGTAAGTCAAAGTACAGCTTTTATAATGTGTTTATGTGATGTTGATTGGCATAATGTAAGGTATTCCTGAGTAATATGGAGTTATGCTCGTCCAAAAAGATTTAAAGAAAGTAGCCGGTGAAAAAGCTCAAAACAAACTTATTTCTTTGGATCTCTTCAGTTTAATATGACTCTAAATTCCAGGAGTAAAGTCTAGACAGTGTCTGATACTGGACGCTGCAATAATAGGAGGGTGAACTGTAGCTAAACTCAACATTAAAATTGAATAAATCCTTCCTATAATAGCTCCATTATTATTATTTTTCATCAGAAAACGTGTTGTCTCTTTTAATTACATTCCGCTCTTAATCTGATTAAAATGTACGGTTTGGGTTGACTCTTTTCAACCATTATATTTTGTATGTAAATTACTGATAATTTCAACAATTATTATGTTTAACATCACATACAGTGTATTTCCGGAGACACACTACGGTCTAAGGGCTAGTGTCGGTTTATCCAATTCCCGACGGCAAGATCTTGAATGTGTTGACTCACCCTTCCAGTTGTGAATAATTGAGTAAGTAAACATAAGCGATGTAGTCCAGTGATTGCCTTAGGGATGACGTTGTAATTAAAAGAACTTTGCACAATAAGTGATAGATTGTATTTTGAAACCTAAACCTGGAATTTATAATTCTATATATCCAAATATAGGTGTATTAACTGATTGACTGACTTAATATTGCACACCAAAATATCATGAAGTTTGTAATAAGCAAGGTAGGAGTACACCACACCATTTGAACTCCACCACCCACACCACACCACTTTCATCGTAACAGCCTTCGCTGTGGTTCCATGCCAAATATCAAGTCTATAGTTAGCCTACATTTGTTACTATGTCTCATGTTATAATATTATATAGCGAAACTCTTTTTCTTAACCCTAAATGCTGATTTAAACTGCGTTTTTTTCGCCCTCAACACTACTGTGAACGTGTTCTTTGATGCTCAGTTCAAATCCTTCGATACATGATCATATAACTTGTTTTTTTTTCTATATAAAAAAATAAGTTTAATTTAAAATATATAATGATATGTCAATTTGTTCTAAAGATATTATGAGACAAGTCCGACGGACCAAATGGATCGTTTTCCGGACAGTGGGTGAAACGCTAATGCTCAAACAATATTTCTTGAAAAATACAATTTAAATTTAGTGCCGAAGGCTCAAAACAAAATACTACATAAATAGCTAAATAGTACATATTAAAATGCTCTTATAAAAGCATAAAGGTACATGTCACAACTCGTAAAAACTGTGTAAAACGTGGGAGTGGGTAACCCAGCAGAGACCTGAGAAGTAGAAGCGGACTTTGAAGGTCGAAGGAATGGATGAAGGGAGAGGGTGAAGATTGGTCCGTCAATTTCCATTACCGTTCAGTCAGTGTTGACTTGTTACGACGGAACGTTTAATGGTCCGTATTATATAGAAAAATATTAAGCATTTTATGCTTGTTTTGCATGACAAAAATATAAATATGAACGAACAGTTTGTAAAGTTAAATTGTTAAATATTGATATGGAAAAAATATAAAATTTGCTTGGATAAATAAATATACGAAATAAACTTAGAACTTCAGAAGGATTATTGTTCAGGATCTCTAATTAAACCATCACACACCATAACTGCTGGCCGGACAGATCACTTATACTCTCTAATATTGTGAGGGGAAAATATATATAGGTTGTTCATAACATTTCTCATACACAGTACCATAAAAAATCTAAGATTCTAAATCTGATTTTTGTAAATTTATGTACGAAATAATATGTTTATTTAAATTATTTTCTATATATAATTCAGCACGTAGGGTTTACATTCATTTAATGGAGATATTTTACTGATTTAATGTTATTCAAAATAACTGTTTAGATTACTAAATATCCTCTAGGACACTCGAAATTGAAATTTGCTGTTTACTTTTTATTCTGTTATTGTTCAACACATTAATTGTCGGTAAACAGCCTCTGACACTGTCAAAGCTGTGCTAATTCTGCATGTGACATTGATCACACGGTTTGTTTAGAACTGTATATTTCAAAGTGCAATGATTAATTACATTTCGTAAAAATAAAACTGTCACTATGCATGAGGCAGAAAAACACCGGATTTATTGGTAAAATTAAACTACATTTAATAAAATAACAAACCTGAAATGGCGGGTAAAAATGCTACATTTGTCTATAAGTTGTTTCATTGAAAAAAACTGAATATTCTCTCTGATGTACTTGTAGTTTTGGTACACTCATACAGGTATACTATGACAGTAATGATGAGATGATCAGAGATTATTTAAGCAACTTTATGTTTGGTTCAAAAAACCAAATTATAAACTTGATTATCATGTAACTGAAATGTTTAATAAGTGTTTTTTTCCTCTCAGTTCTAGAGATTAAGAACTGATTCATTCAACAACGAGACCAGAAGAGGGGAAAAAGACAAGAGAGACAAAGTTTAAGCACGATGAAGGCAGTTGTACTGAATAAAAATGGGGCAACTGTTGTCTCATTACAGCGTCGTTAACAGATCACCATTGCCGATCTTGCTCATTAAAAATAATGAGTATAAAGTACGATAAATATTAAAGGCTAGTCACAGAAGGAACTAAGTAAATTTTAAAAATAAACTTTTCATAAAATTTTATATTTAAATAATTGTTTTCCTAAACCGAAATATCATTATGGAATCGTTTTATAAGAAAAAAGTGGCATGTAATTTACTTGATTACTTACTTTCTGTACATGTTACTACAGATTTAAAATATAAACTACAGCTTATAACGCCCCTATTTTTGCATATTTTGCACTATAAGTCCCATAACATGCTTCCTTGAGACTCATTAAGAATTTAAAATTAGTATCCTAATTTACTGCTGGCAGTCAAAATGACAATGCATCATATAGAAAAAACGTTTTTACATCCCTTGGCAAATAAGAGATTGCGTCAGCCTACTGAATTATAGGCTTCAAAGACACTGAACGTGATTGATTGGTTGGACATGCTACATCATACAGCTATTTTTTGTATGGATATCACATTTCATATAGTATTTAAAGTCTGTATAAAGATATTATGTAATTTGAAACATGTATATTCTTTCATATACACCGAGGTGTCATATTATGAGTGTTTAAATAATAACAGTCTACACACTAAGTCACCATAATATGATATTGGATGTTTTTTGGATAACTATGCTGCATTTTATAATACAACCCGTGTATAACCAGTAATTACGTATAGTATTTAAAAGTAAATACTAGTGAGTTTGTACATATAAGTCAACAGATAACTCCCAATGAATGTGTATGTGTTGTCTGGATTTATACAAATACGCCTCAGAGGAAAAATCATATCTGTCAAATATCTCACATCAAGCGTGGAAGTTCCTTGCAGAATTCATGAGGAAGGAACTATAATTGGCTCGTCACTTGCCATAGATGTCAGATAGGAAGTCTGCAATACTGCCGTTGGCAAGGCAACGATTTCGGTGAGAATCTTGGGAATGTGGGAAAGAGTAAAGCTTTCCTCTAATACATATTTTAATACTATCGTATCTTCATGTATTTAATCATGTTTGCAGGAAAGTGAAATAATATTAAGGTATGTATTTTATTGATCAGTTATTAATCTTACTATTATTACATTGAGCCACAGTAAAGTTAAACGACAAGAATAAGCGCAACAATTACAATTTATTCAGGATTATTCTGGAAGTGATATTTTTCTAAAAGACAAAAAACAGATTATATTCTTTGATGAAAAAATTTTCAAAATGGTTTCTCATTATTCTAAAATATTTCGTCTTCTCACAGTGGATTTGAGACATCTGAAATTAAATTGCTGTATATACATATATACACATATATGTTTTTTTGATTTTGTGTGTGTTAATTTTCAATATTTTTGTTGTAATGTAATAATTAGTATTTAAAACTTCCTAAGTCGGGGGTTTAAATCGCCGAAATATAGAACTGAACAATGGTTTTTTTTATTTTCCCTACTTAAAACCATGATTATTATACACTTATGATATATATATATATATATATATGCATATATATATATATATATATATATATATATATATATATATATATATATATATATATACACACACATGTTTATTTTCTATTCTCCAATTGACAAAATTAGTATTTATAGTGTTCAATAAAATCAGTGTTATTGAAAATTTACATGTGGATAATACATTTAAATACCAATTAAATTTCTGACACATTAACAGTACAAGCTATTAAGACGTATATTTATGACAAAAATATGACGCGTGTATATAACACATCCCATTTACATAATAATTAGTATAGTAATATTTTTCTCAACATTATCAATTCAATTTATATTTAGATTTATTCAAATCCAGTAAAAATGTAATTTGGTTTATATTCAAGACATGACCAGATCTAACACAGTATATTATTAATAGTTCCTCATTTTCTAAAACCCAATTTCTTTCGGGTGTTAAATTGAAAATAGCCACAGGAAATACATAGTGAGTACTCTTTGGTTAAAAAATTGTAATCGTATTGATTATGTACAAAATTTTATAGCAGTAGATTTTCGTCTTATAATTCTTTAAGGTAGGAATGAAAAAAGTCCAAAAGTTTTAGATGCTTCATGTTCAAAATACTATATAAACGAGGGTGGGTTGAATAAAGATGAAATGTAAATCACTCTTTCCTAAAAAGATGCAATGACTTTGGCAACAGACACCGCAAACCTAATCTGAAGGCTCTCCCCCCAACATCATGCATTATTGAGGACACTGGGTAAACAAAAGAGGAGAAGAAATGTTCTAAACCTTGTACATTGATAAAAGTATGAAATCGAAGTTTGTAAGTTGTTAACATTTTGACAATAGGGCCTAATAACAATATTCTGAACCAACTATTTAAGCTATTTATTTTATATAAAATAAGTACAAACAAAGCTTTCTCAGTAATGAAGTTAAACATAAAACTACATAACTTAGTATATCACATCCTATAGGTATCGCATTTTTTACCAAACAAACTGTGAAATTTTTGAATAAAATAAATCAGAGTAGATTTGAGGTGTAGACTACTTTAAATCAATTGTAGCTAACCTTAAGCAGGACAATCAAACACACGTAATTGGCAATAATAATAAAAGTACTGCTGGTATATTTGCAATAAAAATTCAATACCAATTCGCTTGGAACAATACGTAATTAATACAATGAATTATTAGTGGATTGTTCAATGGGAGTTACACTGTGTTAATGTATACATCGAAATAGCAATATTTTTTTCGAATCGAACACGTACAAGTAACTGCGCAAGACTGCTAGTACTGAATAAAAATTATAGGAAGTGTAGTAACTATATATATATATATATATATATATATATATATATATATATATATATATTTGTTCCACATATAGTAAATTTATTTAATAAATCTTTAACGCATGCAGATTTAGATTCCTTTAGATTCCTACAGAGACAGATTCTACTGTGTTATGTACAGAAAACAAAAGGCTGATAATAAGGAAAGGATTGACCATAAGCGCATTTTGTATATAATTATTAATCGGACTCGAACTATCAGAGAAGATTGACTAATCTTTCAGTTTTAATGAGTTTGTTTTTCAAATTTTTCCATTATCATAATTTTTCACTACAAGCCCAATATGAAAACTGCAACGAAAGATCAAACTCAACGTTGGATGTACAGAAATAGAGCCTCAAACAAATTTGCACGTTTACTGGTAAGTTTTCTACCAAAGAGACAGATAATTTAATTTGAACGTTCCCTCCTGTAATAGCCTTCTCTAACGCTTTGCCAAAAAGCCACGACCAACTATAATTTATTACGTTAACCTGTAAATCATTAAATCTACACTTATGTTCTCTCAGGTAATTGGTTTCTGTATGCTTGATTGTTTTGCCGATAATACTACTCAACTATTAATTTTGAAGGGATGTGTTTGGGTGGCCAGATATATACAAACCATATGCCTCCGAGGAAATGCATATCTGTCACATATCTCACAATGAGGGTGGTCCCTTGCAGAATTCATGAGGAAGGAACTATAATTGGCCCGTCACTTGCCATAGCTGTCAGGTAGGGTGGCTGCAATACTCCTGTTGGCAAGGCAACGAGTTTGGTATGGAATATATGTCTGTGGGAAAGTATAAAATCTTGTTTTATACAATCTCCTTTTACATTTTTCTATTATGATTCTAACCATTCTTATGTGTATTAGTAACACGTTCATTATAATACTTTGATAACAACATTTTATTATTACTTGTATTAGTCTGACATGTAATAATAAAAACTTGATTCTTAAAATTTAAACCTAATATTATTTCTTATGCCTAATATCTAATTATAAGCTAAATAAAACATCCCATACATTTATATATATATATATATATATAGATATATATATATATATATAATATAATATATATACTAGCAGACCCCGACAGACGTTGTCCTGTACACACGTCTTTAATTCGAAAATTTTAAACTTTTGATTAATCTGTAACAATCTGGGCTGTTTTGATAAAAAATGTCTATTAAAAAGTTATTACAATATCTAACTTCATCACATGTACATTTAATCACACTTCGACCAACCGATAGTGTGGTGAGTATAACATGAGTGATGTGAAAATTGTAGAGGATGTTTTAAATGAAAACTTACTTAATCTGAAGGTAAAAAAGTTGCAACAAACTATTTTATAACAGGTATATTTTTTTCAATTTACAACTTAATTTTTCGTAATGCCATTGAATGTACAATATTTTTTGTTAATCCTTCAGGAGTATACACAAACAAATTAGATGATTTTCCGATAGGGCTGAAGTATAATAAGTGACCTCCATCACAATCGAATTTATTGATATTTCTGAATAGCCTATATGACTACTATCCGAATTAGATATAGTAGTTTATGTAAAGGCTGAAGTATAATAAGCGGCCACCATCACAATCGAATTATTGATATTTCTGAATAGTATATCTAAAACTACCGAATTTCATTATAGTTAATTAAAATTACAGTATAGTATCGGAAAATGGCCAACAGAAATTTAATTTATCTAAAATACTAAATAAGTATTCTGTATAGGGCTGAAGTATAATAAGTGGCCACCATCACAATCGAATTCTAGATATTTCTGAATAGCCTATCTAAACTACTAAAATGATAAAAATGAATTAGATTATAGTTATTTAAAGGCTGAATTATAATAATCGGCCAACATCGCAATCAAATTATTGATATTTCTAATTAGCCTATCTAAACTACCGAATTTCATTATCTTTATATTTATATTTCTTGTGTGCGTGTGTATGGAGCTGAACTCCTCCTAAATGGGTGGACCATCTTGGAATGTTTTACATTGTATCCAGCAGAATGCGCTACGATCACAGTTTCAAATGTTTTTTCTATTTTAATTCCAGGTTTTCCTGACAGTTTTGTGCTGCTATCAAATATGTGTTTTGTATTGTAACATCGTGTAATTATTGTGTGAGTGCTAATTGTAATATTACATTAATAGAGATTGAAGATGTTTGAAGTACATAAAAAAACTACAGTCATTCATTGAAGTTATTGAACTAAATTTTGAAAATTTACTGAACGAAGTGAGTATATTGGTCGCATAACTTAAGTAGCATACAAATCAAAAGGTTGTGTTTCTATGTGTGAATAACTATTGTTAACAGTTTGTTCACATAAGTTCAAGTAGCATATAAATCACATGATTGAATAACTATTCGTCCTCTTCCACGAAGACGTGGCATTTTTTCTGTAAAAATAAAATGCTGTATAATAGTACACAATGAATATGAGTAACTTATTGAATATGTAATTTTAAATTAAGTAACTTCCAGATAAAAATGTATAACAACATAGACTACAGTATCTAATATACTAAATAAGTATTCCCTATAGGTCTAGAGTACAATAAGTGGCCACCATCACAATCGAATTATTGATATTTTCTGATTAATCTATCTAAACTACCGAATTACATTATAATTATTTAAAATTACAGTATAGTATCAGAACTGGCCAACAGAATTTAATTTATCTAATATACTAAAATAAGTATTCCCTTATAGGTCTGAAGTACAATAAATGGCCACCATCACAATCGAATTATTGATATATCTGAATAGCCTATCTAACGTACTAAAATGACAATCCAAATTATAGTTATTTAAAGGCTGAAGTATAATAAGCAGCCACCATCTCAATCGAATTATTGATATATTTCTGATTACCCTATTTAATTTAAAAACCAATTCCTACATTATTAACAATAGTTATTGACACATGTGATTCTCTATTAATTTAATAATTACAATTAGCACTCACACAATAATTACACGATGATACAAAACAACACACAAATTTGATAGCAGCAGCACAAACTGTCGGGAAAACCTGGAATTAAAATAGAAAAACATTTGAAACTGCGATCGTAGCGCATTCTGCTGGATCCAATTTAAAACATACTAAAGATAAAAAACAATTTAATTATTAACCAAAAATTAACTGATCAATCACTGCACACTTTCATATTTACGAATTTCAGTTAAAAGTGTATTTTACTAAAACTTCCAATTTTATATCTGGATAACCTCTATTGATATTCCTGATTAGCCTATCTAAACTACCGAATTTCATTATAGTTATTTAAAATTACAGTATAGTTTCAGAACTGGCCAACAGAATTTAATTTAAAACCAATTCCTACACATTAACAATAGTTATTCACACATGTGATTTGTATGCTATCTGATTTGAACTTATCTGACCACTTTTGACTGCAGATTAAAAAATGTAAATTACAACAAATTATTTGAAATCCATTAGTTTTAAAAACCTTGATTATCTAAAATGTTAACAATAGTTATTCTCACACATAGAAACACAACCTTTTGATTTGTATGCTACTTAGGTATTATTGAGGTAATGCGACCAATAAATCTCTATTAATGTACTATTACAATTTTAGCACTCACACAATAATTACACAATGTTTTTATTTTTTATTTTCTTTTTTTTGCCTGTTGGCTGGCCTTTATAAACTTATAACGCGGCCACGTAGTACACTTTTTATAACTTCATTCTATTATATTTTAATGTTATTTGCCGTATTTACTTTTGAAACATGAACCTTACAAAACAACACACACACATTGATAGCAGCACAAACTGTCGGGAAAACGTGGAATTAAAATTAGAAAAACATTTGAAACTGCGATCGTAGCGCATTCTTCCAAGATCAACACTTAATAATTTACTAAGAATTTCACTTAAAAGCTAAAACTTCCAATTTTATATCTGTATAATCTCTATCCTCCAAAGTGAGTACAGAATATATTGAAATAAGAAGTGTTGTTATTTTTATATGTTTATGCTTACTCTATGCTTTCAAGACTATAATTGATTAAACGTATGGCTGTGTTGTAATATTATAATGTTTACATAGAACAATTGGTGAAAATTTAACTTTGCAATGTGCATTAGACTACTGATCAAGCACTTTATAATAACGTAATCTAAATGTAAACAAATGTTTCTGCCTCTTTGGTGAACTTCAGCTGAAAATATTCACAGCTGTTAAGTATCAGTTCACTTTGTATTACGTGTCGTAGCGCAGTCTGTCGGATCCAATATAAAACACTCCAACATCAACAATTTATAATTAAAAATTTAATTAAATTTGACCGAATAAATAACTATAATGAAATTCAGTAGTTTGGATAGGCTATTCAGAAATATCAATAATTCGATTGTGATGGTGGCTGCTTATTATACTTCAGCCTTTAAATAACTATAATCCAATTCGGATAGTAGTTTGGATAGGCTATTCAGAAATATCAATAATTCAATTGTGATGGAGGCCACTTATTATACTTCAGCCCTATCGGAAAAACCATCTAATTTGTTTATGTACACTCCTGAAGGATTAACAAGAAATACTGTACATTCAATAGCATTACGATAAATTAAGTTGTAAATTTAAAAAATATACTTGTTATAAAATCAGTAATTTAAAATTACAGTATAATGTCGGAACTGGCCAACAGAATTTAATTTAAAACCAATTCCTACACTATTAACAATAAGTAGTTATTCACACATGTGATTTGTATGCTACTTAATTTGAACTTATGTGACCAATTCTGACTGCAGATTAAAAATTGTAAATTGCAACAAATTATTTTAAATCCAATTAGTTTAAAACTTGATTATCTAAACTGTTAACAATATTCACACATAGAAACACAACCTTTTGATTTGTATGCTACTTAGGTTATTTGAGGTATGCGACCAATATAGGCCTACTCACTTCAATAAATGTGCAAAATGAGTTCAATAACTTTAATAAATAACTATAGTTTTTTATGCACTTTAAACATCTTCAATCTCTATTAATGTATTATAACAATTAGCACTCACACAATAATTACAGAATGTTACAAAACAACACACAAATTTGATAGCAGCACAAAATGTCGGGAAAACCTGGAATTAAAATAGAAAAACATTATGGCTGTGTTGTAATATTATAATATTTACGTAGAACTATTGGTGAAACTTCATCTTTGCAATCTGCATTACACTACTGATCAAGCACTTTACAAATTTAAAATATGAACTTTCTAAATTATAATGTGAACAAATGCCTCTTTGATGAACTTCAGCTGAAAATATTCACAGCTGTTAAGTATCAGTTCACTTTGTATTACGTGTCGTTCGTGGCGCAGTCTGGCGGATCCAATGTAAAACACTCCACCATCAACAACAATTTATTATTAAAAAAATTAATTAAATAAACTATTAAAATTGGACCGAATTATGAATCTAAACCATTCTCGAATCCAACTGAAGACACACAAAAAGTTTCATTAAAATCGGTCCACCCGTTTAGGAGGAGTTCATTAACATACACACGCACACAAGAAATATATATATAAAGATGTATATAATATATATTACATATGAAGCTCAGCCTACAAAATTTCTAAAAAAAGTTTTATAAACCTAGATATTCGGTGTTGTTCGTAATGTATTAAATTAAAGATAAAATAGAACAGTAGTGAAAGTTTTCTAACCGCTCTTTAATCAGAAAGATTTTGCTTTCATCTCGAGCAATTCCAACATCCAATATACTTTTTGCTGTAACCGTCTTGGCCATATTATTAAAAAAAAAAATTTAAATAGTGGTATTTTGGTCAAAGTGGCAGATTTATTACAAACCTAGTTTGCTTGGTGAGTAGATTTAAAAGTTGAATTCAAGTCATTACGTTTCATGAATTATGTATACAAAACCTATTAGATTTACTGTTTTTAAGTAATGTTAAATGACAGTTATTAAGTTTTATTAAATGTAGTAATATTCATTATTGTTTAATTAACAAATTATTTATAAACACCGCGATGGAATAGCCACCTCAATCAAATCAACGAAGTGATCGATATAGCAAATGCACTGTACAGGAAGTAACTATCACCAACACCATTCGCTATAACCTATTAGATTCTGTATTCTGCAATCAACCCGTATATACTTTAAAAACACTGCTTAAAGTTACTGTTGCAGCGTCCAAAAATCTGTTTTTTATATATTGGAGCCCATACGATCGTCTACCATCAGCCAAGATATAGTCTTGAGCTTAGGTCTGACTTCGAGATCTATACCACAAATGACTCGAGTGTAGGCCTACCATCAGATAATTGCGTTGTCTTCAACAGTGCACAGTAGCAGGATTTTAGAATTCCCAGGTGTTACGATCATCGCTCTGTATCAAAGTCTGTCATCGGAGTGAGTTTCTCTAGCCACTTAGATCGCGGGATGAAGATAAAGGAATTTGAATTGAGAATGACTTCCTAAATGATCGACACAAATCCTTACCAGCTAGTTTCTGCATATTTTGACGTCTTCTCCGGATATCCTAAAGATAAATAAAGTTTAGTTCACCAAGGTTGGCTCTGAATAAAATTGTGTATCTTCGCTTCGCAAAGTACAATTTGCAAGAAATGGATAGATAAGAGTACGTGTTACAGCATGTGTACATCTAGATGTATCTGTAGACGATGTAATGTTTATGACAATATTTAAGCTTCAAATAAGTTATTATAATAATAATAGTTTAATTATATTTAGTTTTCAAGGAAGTTATTATCACAACTACAGGTATAACCATCTAATACTCTTAACAATAGAAACATCCTGTAAATTAAAATCATTATTATAATTCGTAAATATAAATTTCCTAATTTTATTGTTTAATTGACTCAAGGATTCTCAAAAAATAAGTATTGAGAATAATTTAGTAGTGTGCTAATAAATATACAAAAACACAGGGTCTAGAACCAATCCCTGGGAGAGTCCGATCTCAGAATGCCTTACTGCCTTATGAATACAATACAAATTAGGAGATAACTTTGAAGTTAAATTTCAACAGTATAGATGAAAATGCAATGGTTGCAGATGAGATCTGAACTTGTGCATCTCTGATATCCGTCTGAAGCCTTAGACCGCTGGGGAAACTGGCTCGCACAACACTTTCCAGAGTCTCTTAGTAATAACATTTACAATAATTGTAGGTTTATAAACGTAATTCAAATAAAGTAGTAAATGATTATTATATGATTAACTAGGTATTAAATGCGTACGAATAAATAATGATTTTTAACTTTTTTTTATAAATATTCATTTATAAAAACGGATAAAAAATATTAATAATAAAATTTATAGTTTACTGTCGAGCACACTACACAATATCAGCTTGTGTCGGTTTATACAATACCCGTCGGCAAGATCTTGACGATGTTGACTCGTCCTTCCGGCGCTGAATAATTGAATTATTAATTATAAGTGATGCAGTCCAGTGGTTGCCTTTAAGGATTACCTTAGTTTCATAAATTATTGTCTTCATATTTAGTGTTTTATTCGTTGTAATATAGTACATGTGATTTATTTTCAATTTATTATTTGAATTCACTATTTTTCAAACATTATGATCACGGAATTTAAGCACAAATCTTAACTGGAGTTATTTTCAACATCGTTACTTAATTTTAAAAGAAGAATCAATATTGTTGACAAATGGTACTGATCTATTTTTGTAGATTAATTTTGTTCAACGTTATATTACAAGTAACACAATCTTCAATTCAGTTTCTTTTATTGTAACTAAGAAGTCTGAAGCAGCAGTTTATCATATTATGTATTAATATTTTCACACCTATTTTATCCCAAAGAGGAGGAAAAAGAGTATGATGTGACAAGATTTACATGGTAATAGTTAGGATGTAAATTCTAATATAATAATTTCTGGTGTTACTGATTTTTATTATCTCACATGGTCAAGTAGATTTTGCTTCCAAGTAATGAGATTGTTGTGGGCTTACTTCAAAACGTAAAAGAAAATATGAAGACTGAATTATTTTTCCAGTTTAATCTACACAAAATAAACAAAAGGCCTTAATATTTTGTTTATAAAGTTGTATGTTTGACTAAAAAACAAATGTAACAACGTAATAGTTTTTGTTTACAAAGTACCAAAGGCAGATTTTATAAGTACAACATGGCACCTCCCTCATTATAACACGCGGTTGTCTTGCCTTTGATACAACAGTGCTTGACAATCTCTCCTTTTATAGAAGCAGCATTTATTTGAATTTTATTTTTTAGATTGTCAATCCAAAAATACTATTCCCTAGATAAACAGTTTACTCATTGATAAATCTTTGCCTTAGTGTAATCACTGTACGTATTAAAAAATCTTAAAAAATATGAGTCATAAAATGTTTGACATCTTTAATCGCGTTAAATTTCGGGCTCAAACACTGAGAAAATGAAGTTCTTATACTTTACTTTAAATATAACCTTGAATCAGAGCAAATATTCATGCGTTATCCAAATATAAATTTCCCTTGAAAGTGTAGGGTAATTTATCCTTTTCTTTAATTTTGAGAAAATCCGTTTAAATAAATACATTTGAAATTCGTGTAATTTGAATTCAATGATATTGCACGGTACATATATATATAATTTTTATGGGACACAACACTTTTTAAAATAAAAACTAGTGCAAATGACGTTTTTGTGCTTTAATGGAAATATGACTTTGTATCAGAGCAAATTTCCTTGCGTTTTGATACAGTATATTTGCCATAAACATGTAGGATAGTTTAATCCTTTTCTTCAACTTTTAGAAAAATTGTTTAAATAAATACATTTAAAATTTTTTTTATTTAAATTCAATAATGTGTACGGTGAGTTTAATTATTATTTTTATGAGGGGAACAACTTTTTTAAATAGTGTTATTTCGAATTTCATGGGGTTCCCTTCAAAAATCTTTGGTAATATTTTTTATATCGTTTAAGAGTATTTTGTTTTAATTGTCCGTGGCCAAGCCTGTCTTAACTTTAATACAGTTTAGAAATGTTTTTTTTAATGTTGTTCAGGAAATTAAAAACAAGAACAACATGTTTGCAGTTTTTGAACATAAATATAAAACAAACTGTGATCTGTATTGGTATAGTTGAATTGAGCAATATTTGTAACCGTATACCAGGTTACTAATCCTATGTAGGCAACACAATTTATATTTTCTCTACGAGAGGGATATAGATATTTTTTCTATGTAATTGTTACCATCTGTCTTTATCTCCGTAAGACCTGTTATGAGACACGTGGTATAGCGTACTCTTGCCTTGGTGTGACTAAACAACAGTGATTCAACAGTCACGACTCCTACATTTTTATAACAAAAGTGGTGACTCAATAGTGACCTGGGTAGTACATGAAACGAGGGGGGGGGAGCTTGAATGATGGATAACGGTAGTGGGGGAATATTGGTCCGTCAATTTCCATTACCGTTCACTTGGATTGCAACCTGTTAAACTAGGTTAGACTGATCAACCTAATTATTTTTGGCTGCGAACTTTTTATAAAATAGTTTAAAATGGTATTGGTAATTCATTAAGGTTTGACAAATAAACTGAAGCGGTTGAAAGTTCAAAGTTTATTTATGGAGCAATTTTGATAATATTAGTGTAAACTTTTAGTGCTAGAATACTTCGTATAAATAAACTTTTACCTTTAGTTTTTTTGTATATATTTTATTTTTAGCTCAAGTTTTTGTCATCTGTATAAATTACTATAACATGGTGAACAATACATGAGGATGTTTTAATATTTTCTAAAAAAAATACACAAATATTTGAGAAAATGTTATTTAATCAAACCAATTTTCTTCGTATTTTGTTTATTTAAGAGATATTCAGTCTTATGGTTTGTGGTAATTTTCTGACGTAAGCATATATAAACGAAAGTTCTATTGTGAGGTTCCATAGCAAATGGTCGATGTGGCCTAGCGAAACACATTAAGCTTAGAATTGTGCTCTGCTACGTGTAGTTAATTATAAATACTCTCAAGAGCATGTTTGATCTTGATAAATCTAAATAACTTTTAACTAGTAACTTTCTGTTGTGAAAGGGTGTGAGACAGGGTTATAATAGCGGGCCGACACCTTGCGAATCTCCTTGAGGACGGCTTAGACCTGTGCTCTGCGATGCTAAGTCAATAAAAGTAGTGTCCAGAACGAGTAGAAAAGCAGTATAAATATCAGTCATCTGTACTAAGCAATTCCTTTCTCTGAGAAGGCGGTTAAAAGTAGCATAATGACGTGGCCGCCGCCTTGCGTAACTCGTGTAATAAGCCAATGATAAATACTGTTGATGATGTAATGGAGCTGTATAAATGTAGGTATTCTGTACCAAGCAGCTTTAGAAGGATTCTGTACCTGTTTTTAGAGAGTGTAACAAGATTTTAATGATGATGTCGACGCCTTGCGTAACTCATTGAAATACCCAGAGTTTTGCTCTTCTGTGATAAGCTAATGATAAATATTGTTGATAGTGTGTAGGTACTGTATAAATGTTATTAATTTATACCATGTAACTTCCTGTTCTGAGAGAGTGTGTAACAGGTGTATAATGACGTGGTCGACGTCTTGCGTAACTAATTAAGAGCACCTCAGAGTTGTGCTCTGCTGTGGAGAGCCAATGAGATATACTACTAATAGTATGTTGGAGCTGTAGAAATGTAAGTCATATTTACCAAGAATCTTCCTTTTTTGAGAAGGTGTGTAACAAGTGAATAATGACATGGTCGACGCCTTGCGTAACTCTTTAGGAACAACAGAGACGTGGTCTACTATGGTGAGCCAATGAGATATACTGTTAATAGTGTGTTGGAGCTGTAGAAATGAAAGTCATATTTACCAAGAATCTTCCTGTTTTGAGAAGGTGTGTAACAGGTGTATAATGACGTGGTCGACGTCTTGCGTAACTCATTAAGAATACCTCAGAGTTGTGCTCTGCTATGATGAGCCAATGAGATATACTGTTAATAGTGTGTTGGAGCTGTAGAAATGTAAGTCATATTTACCAAAGAATCCTCCTGTTTTGAGAAGGTGTGTAACAGTGTATAATGACGTGGTCGACGTCTTGCGTAACTCATTAAGAATACCTCAGAGTTGCACTCTACTATGGCGAGCCAACGATGATATACTGTTCATAGTGTGTTGTAGCTGAATCAACGTAAGTATTCTTTAAAAAGTATCGTTGTTTATTAAGAAGGTGTGTAATAGTTGTATAATGACGTGGTCGACGCCTTGCGTAACTCATTAAGAATACCTCAGAGTTGCACTCTACTGTGGCGAGCCAACGATGATATACTGTTCATGGTGTGTTGTAGCTGAATCAACGTAAGTATTCTTTAAAAAGTATCGTTGTTTATTAAGAAGGTGTGTAATAGTTGTATAATGACGTGGTCGACGCCTTGCGTAACTCATTAAGAATACCTCAGAGTTGCACTCTACTGTGGCGAGACAACGATGAATACTGTTCATGGTGTGTTGGAGCTAAATCAACGTAAGTATTCTTTAAAAAGTATCGTCGTTTATTTAAGAAGGTGTGTAATAGTTGTATGATGACCTGGTCGACGCCTTGCGTAACTCATTAAGAATACCTCAGAGTTGTGCTCTGCTGTGGCGAGACAACGATGAATACTGTTCATGGTGTGTTGTAGCTGAATCAACGTAAGTATTCCTTAAAAAGTATCGCCGTTTATTAAGAAGGTGTGTAATAGTTGTATAATGACGTGGTCGACGCCTTGCGTAACAAATTAAGAATAGCTCTGCTAACAAATTAACAGTGTTGTGCTCTGCTGTGGTGACCCAATTATAAATACTGCAATGGTGTTTTGGAGCTGAATAAATGTAGGTTATCTTTACCAATTAACTTCCTGTTCTGAATGGGGGTGTAACAGTTTTATAATGACGTGGTCGACGCCTTGCGTAACAGATTAAGAATAGCTCTGCTAACAAATTAACAGTGTTGTGCTCTGCTGTGGTGACCCAATTAGAAATACTGCAATGGCGAGTTGCAGCTGAATAAATGTAGGTTATCTTTACCAATTAACTTCCTGTTCTAAATAGGTGTGTAACAGGTGTATAATGACGTGGTCGACGCCATAGATAACCCATTAAGAACACCTCAGAGCTGTGCTCTGCTGCGGTGACCCAATGAGAAAACCCGTAATGGCGAGTTGCAGCTGAATAAATGTAGGTTATCTTTACCAATTAACTTCCTGTTCTGAATGGGTGTGTAACAGTTTTATAATGACGTGGTCGACGCCTTGCGTAACAGATTAAGAATAGCTCTGCTAACAAATTAACAGTGTTGTGCTCTGCTGTGGTGACCCAATTAGAAATACTGCAATGGCGAGTTGCAGCTGAATAAATGTAGGTTATCTTTACCAATTAACTTCCTGTTCTAAATAGGTGTGTAACAGGTGTATAATGACGTGGTCGACGCCATAGATAACCCATTAAGAACACCTCAGAGCTGAGCTCTGCTGCGGTGACCCAATGAGAAAACCCGTAATGGCGAGTTGCAGCTGAATAAATGTAGGTTATCTTTACCAATTAACTTCCTGTTCTGAATGGGTGTGTAACAGGTGTATAATGACGTGGTAGACGCCATAGATAACCCATTAAGAACACCCAGAGCTGTGCTCTGCTGCGGTGACCCAATGAGAAAACCCGTAATGGCGAGTTGCAGCTGAATAAAAGGAGGTTATCTTTACCAATTAACTTCCTGTTCTGAATGGGTGTGTAACAGGTGTGTAATGACGTGGTCGACGCCATAGATAACCCATTAGGAACACCCAGAGCTGTGCTCTGCTGCGGTGACCCAATGAGAAAACCCGTAATGGCGAGTTGCAGCTGAATAAATGTAGGTTATCTTTACCAATTAACTTCCTGTTCTGAATGGGTGTGTAACAGGTGTATAATGACGTGGTCGACGCCATAGATAACCCATTAGAACACCCAGAGCTGTGCTCTGCTGCGGTGACTCAATGAGAAAACCCGTAATGGCGAGTTGCAGCTGAATAAATGTAGGTTATCTTTACCAATTAACTTCCTGTTCTGAAAGCGATTGTAACAGGTGTATAATGAAGTGGTCGACGTATTGTGCACCTCATGATGAAGGGATTAGTACTACCTCTGATATGCGCAGTTAATGTAAATTAATGTAGTTAGATTGCTAGAGAATTATTAATTTCATCCATGTGTATCAAGTAATGTCTTTTTATTATAGGTTTCTGTAACAGAGCTATAACAAAGATGCCGTCACTTTAAGTATCTCGTTAAGAATAGCCCAGAGATGTATGCTGCTGTCCTAACCTGTGACTGATTTTATTAGTTCGTTACAAAATAGTTATAGTTACTGCTTGAATAACGGTAATTTCAAACTGAACTGCGCGATTTTTACAATATTTTTAGTAATAGTATATTTAAGGCTACTTTTTTTCAATTGCAGTTTTATCAAACAATATGTACTTAAATTTAAGAGTTCTACTACCTGTAGATGAAACAAGCTATTTTTTTAAACAATTATTCAATCAGAATATATAGTTTTTGCTATTATAATTACTTTACACAATACTATTTGTAAGTGGCTACTAAAGTAGCAAAGTACACAGAATACGCCTTTGTGATATGAGTATAAATAACAGTACTGCGATGTATTCTTATCGATAAAATAAAATCACATAAAAAAACTATATTTATATAGATTTAAAAAACAATTTCGATCAAATTAAGTGAGATATTATCTCTTTTTAATACATAAATATGAAACCAAAAGCAACTTTTATTACTCTTATTTACATAACAATTAAGTATTTTTTATGAATTTTGAACATGTCATGATTATAAAGATGTGTACTTTACTCATGTTCAGGTATATATCAAACACTGAAATATAAAAATGTATCAAACACATAGTTTCCTAACTGTACGTGAGTGAAATAGATGTTTTATTTTAACCATAAATGTACGTGTTTGATTTCACAGGAAAGACTGTTTTGAACAAATGCATGCAACAAGGTTACACTTTTTCAGGGATCGTATTCAGATTTATTAACAATTATTTAATACAGAATGTGTTACACATAATTTAAGAGCTCTGAGCCCTAATTATTTTAGTAAAATATATTTTCTAAGTACGGTTAACCCTGTTTACAGAGTGTGCAATAAATTAAGCAATAAAAATTACTTTATTTCATTTTAATTCTTTGAATATTGTAGTTATGCACAACAGTTTTGAAGTAACGACAGTCATCCTGGAAAAATATAAGGAAAGAACGTTACATTATAACATATGTTCACACTAAGTAACCGTATTCACTTTAATATCATTATGCTACCCCATTCTACTAAAGTGTTGAGTTCTGCATTTCCATAGAAACAGACTCAATAAATGTAACCGATATTCCGTTTGTTTGTTATCTACACTATAAACAGTTATTTAAGAGGGTTCGGTATGCCCTATCCTTCCCATGTTAATTTGGCCAATTTTATGTACCTTTTTCTCAGAAACCTTTAAAGTTATCATTATCAAACTTTAGGACACTACTATTTAGACCTTTGTTAACATTTAGAGCGGAAGACATTATAAAAATCTATTTTAAATTTATTATTAAAAAAATTATAATTATAAATTATTTTACAAAAAATTAATAAATTTTTTATTTACAACAAATTAAATAAAAACTTCTTTTTTTAACATAGTGCCGCTCTAAATGTTAACAAAGGTCTAAATAGTAGTGTCCTAAAGTTTGATGATGATAGCGTTAAAGGTTTCTGAGAAAAAGGTACATAAAATTGGTCAAATTAACATGGGAAGGATAGGGCATACCGAACCCCCTTAAACTTAGGAAGTAAAAATAATGAGTGGGACTTCTTATCACCAGCATTAATAGGTTAAAACATATACATTTTGACAGCTAAGTGATATATGAACTCGTATATAAAGTAACGCTAACTGAATCGAGAAGGCCTTCAACATTTTTATTACATCCTATACACTGGCTCTTAGTTCTTAAAGCGGGGTTTCAATTCCTCAGGCTATATAAGAAATGGACGTAGCCCTTTCCCACATATGTAGTTCTTAGAATTTGCTAGTGAAAAATGATACTAACAAAATATACCAAATGAAATAGTTACTAATTTGCTCAAGTATGAGACATGTTTGGCACGGTAGGCGTTAGAGGGATAAATCTGGCATTAAACATCAGAAAAAATATGAAGAGGCAATGTAGTACATTTCTGCGTTTAACGTATCTATTATGGATAAGAAAAACGATGTAAATAATAAGTTATATTTCCATTTAACCGGGGTTATTTTATACCAACAGCTACCCTCGACATTTTCCAGGTACGCTAAAGCCATATCCTTTATAATAGCATGATGAACACAACTAATTATGAATTGTTCCCAGTATAAGATATATTCAATCTCCTGATCATTTTCAGAGAAAATAAGTAAGGATTTGTGATGAAGATATACTTTTTTGCCCTAAATTATGACATTGAAACAATTTTAATGAGTGCCAATGAAATACAAACATTTTATACTCCTTAGTATGTGCATTAATAGCTCTAAACATTTCAGTAACACGTAAAATATTTAAGTCCTAAAGGAGGAACACGAAGTTCGTAGTAATCGTAGTAGAAAGAGTTGTTTATTTATATGATGGATTTATATATTAATTTGTAATCGGAAATAAACCCGTTTATAGCACATAACTACTCAGTATTCATTCATTGCTGAAAGGTTCAAAAGTTTGTAAAATTCCATTTGTTCTTATTTCAGGTTTTGCGTATGTAGACGCTTTTCATATAGGTGATGACGAACACGTGTGTCAAAAATCGTTTCGGTATATTAGGAGGCAAGAAATAAAAAAATGTAAATCCCTGTTGATATTTATGTTTACATATTTCTTATAATTTTCTATGTGTCGTGTTTGTGTGTGTGTGTGTGTGTAATAGGGACGTGTAAATAATATTTCCTCTCTGTTAGACATTGGGAAGTTGGTAGAAAGAAAAAATATGATTCCTCTAAAGGTTACATCCCCGTTCCATTATATATATATATATATATATATATATATATATATATATATATAATGTAATACTCACGAGTAATTTGTTATTTGTATTTTGCGAGTTTAAGTTCGTTTGTCAAATTTGATATTTTTAGAACATTGAGAAACGAAACATAGTATTTTTTGGGGTTGCAACCCTACAGTAAGGACACAGTTTTTCTACGTAAACGTGTGGCACACGCGAGCCAAATTTCAACTTTCTTAGATATCGGGAACTATTAGAATAAGTTGATTTAGTGGTCGAGTAAATGAGGGTTTTTGCTTATATATATATATATATATATATATATAAGGCCATGTACATACGTTGAGTATTAACTTTAACTTCGTTATGTTCTTTCATCATAATCGTCACTTATAAAATATTTTGGAATGTAAAAGAGAATCTTTATATTGGTATCAAATTTATTCTGATTCTTAAGAAACTGGTTTATAAAAGTATATAGTCAAGGGCTATCTAAAATTATGTGTTATTTAGCATGCTATATTATGATTGTATTCAAACGTAACCGTTAAACTGCCTATAATATAGCTTGCAAGTAAAGAAATACAATTTAACATTTAAACTTTTTATATTTGATGGTGAAAAAGAAAGAAAATTTTAACTAAAACTGTTCCTTGTGGAATACCAAAACATTCCTCAATGACATTTACGCTACAGCGACTCACAGTCACAGTAAGGAGTCTGGGACCGTCGCGTCGACAGGATGATATCTATATACCGCGTGTCCAATGGCTTGGTCACGCCAAATCTTAGCCTCGGTCTCGCCTCCATTCGTCGGTCTCTGCCACCGTGAGAGTCACCTGGAGTTTCTTTATTTCCGGCCCTGGGACGTGTCTATTTGTCCCGGCGTACGGTACAGACTGACGCGAGCCCATATTGTACGGTTGTGATTGGGCTGTATCCCTCCTTACACTACTTTTTGCTCGGGAGACTCAACAATAACAAGATTGGTTCGAGTGCTTAACCAAAAGAAACATTCTTCCCATGGGTGTTCCTCTTGTTATGTACCCATACCTATATTATGTACTTTTGCTTTGACGAATATTTGGACATTCAAACTGTGAAGTACAGTCTAGTACAACATTTTTTCCACATTCACGTAGGGTCCTTGATAATGAAGTACCGAAGAGATTGTAAATGTAGTGACTGCAATCATTGATCAACTCTTAGTTTTAATCAAATGACAATCTATAATTAATTTAATATCGAAGCATTACAAAACGTTGTATTTTGTTAATTTCTTAACTTGATCAGTAAATAAAAAATGAATACTGATTTAATTCCATCCTTAAAACATATATAAATGTACAATAAAGTAAAAACTAAGCACACATTTAGAAGTATGGTGGCCAGAATGAATAAAACTAAAAAATTACTATCTGAGTGAAAGCCTACAATGGAGTGTAACGGCACTGTGACATTTGTATAAAACAAAACATCTTATCTAAGCAGAACAGTAAAAATATATCAAATACATAAATTTACGAAACCAAAAAATTTCTTCTACAAGTAATGAACAATATACACAAAGACTAAAATAAAAAATTTACAGATACGTAACATTTATTTGTTAAACCAAACAATAACTATTGTCAAGGAAAACATTGCGCTCTTAGTGTGAAAAAGGTAGAAAATAAACGCGATAAGTATGCTATACGATTCATTCCTCTATTTGTTTCTTGATATTAAAAAATTGTCAACCAAATTTAAAGAAAAACTCAAAGTATGTATATTACAACAGAAGATTTAAAATTGTGTCGATTCTTTTATATTAATTAGGAGTTTATTACAAAATTCAACTCAAACAGACAGGAAAGGATATAGAAAATAATTAGAACAACATTGGCTCTTGTGCCTGGGCTACCTAAAACATGAGAAGTATTACAACCTTTTTGGCCTAATGCTTTGGTAAATATGCTAACAGTTATTTTTATTGTTATATTTACATTACCACTATAAACATCTGCCAACTAGATTAAGAGTTGGGAACGAGTACTGTGTTGCACAATATTTAAAGCATTGATGTACCACTTAGAAGCGATATCAGTAAAATGCTGTTTAGAAAATTCCTTCCTGTGTTGGAACTTGAAAGCGATAAGAAATAATCCACATAACATTGGGCGTAAACCATAATATTATGTGATTTAAACGAATACTACGTAGGTCCATATCTTATCTTAACTCTTAGAATTAAGATGGGTAATTTTGGTTCTGATTTTGCGAAGCGTTCAGAGTTCTTATTAAAACATTAGTGTCCTTTGTTGGTGGTTGCAGAACAGATCACAGTTCGAATCGTAACTCAATTGTTCAAGAGGTCATATATGACGCGTTTGAACAACCGCGTTATCGTGTATTATGTCCGAATTAAACGATTATCCAAAATGACTGTCAAATTGTATTGATTGTATACAATGGCAAGCTGGATAGATGTCACCACTTAGTTTGATTGAAAAGTATTAAAACTATCTATACAATATCTAAATATCAAAAATTTTGGAAGATTTATCAGTTTATCAGTTTATTACACGAAACTCTGGGAAAATTTCATCATTGAATAAAATTTAGTTCTTTTTTGGACCTCGATGTTTCAGGCTCTTTTTAATTCCATAATTCTTAAATTAATTGGTTTTCAACGTCTATAAAACACTCTTAATCAGCATGATCGTAAACGTATACTCGTATCCACAACCTCAATCACAACCACAATTATTCTAAAACACTCAAAGGCGTTGTAATGTATGCGGTCGACACTGTACTCTCTATGGGTCGGGAAGAATAATTAAACTACACATTTAGAGTAACATTTGCTCTAGGACCGCTCGTAAAGGAAACGGAACGACGGGACGCGGAGGTTACATGACGGTGTACTGGTGGTGGACTCCGGGTGGACTGCTGGCTGGCCAGCTTGGACCGTTGGTTGTAGGTAGTGGCGTGATGTGACGTCACAGGAGAGCAGCCTATGAGCATTCTTTATTCTTTTAGACCACATCGTATGTTACATCGCCTGACAATACATACTGCCAACATCCACTGGTGCAGACATTAAATATCACTATGGATACCTACCAACTTAGTACTTCTCACACTAAATACACTACAATCCTCCCCCTTAAATACATAAGTCCCCTACAATTTTAGAAATTTTATCAATTACAATTTGTTTTAACAATTCTCCAATTTTTAAATCAATTACAATGAATAAGAAAATGACATTATACTCTTTTATTTTTGTAAGTATAGATTATAGAGAACAAAATACAAACTCAATATAATCATTTTAACACAAATCACAAACACTTCAATCAAAACCAATAAATCAGAATATAGCAATTAATAACACATTGAATGAACACAATTAACAAATCGATAATAATAATGCTTAAACAATATTAATTATATACAAGTCACAATTGGTTGTATTTACAAGTCCATTTTGACTAAAGGTTACGATCCCCTTATGGGTACGTCTAACAGGTGTCATTTGTTTGGGTGAAAACGCTGGAACTGTTATTGTTTACATTTGTACGTGGGCTGGGGCTTTGCCCCTGAGCGTTTCTGTTAATTGTTATGGTTTTGGCGGAGAGGGGGCAAGGTCGTTGCTAAAAGTACTGGCGACCTTGCGCTCGCTCTGTCCCCGCGACTGTATATCGATCGTTTCCTGCGTGTGCTCTGTTGCCACGCTTGCGTCTGGGGAGTCTAGGCATTGTTGTCAAACTCAGACATTTCCGGACTACACTGTAAACCTACCAACTGGTCGATATGTCGTTTCCCCACCTCATGCCCGTATTCAGTTCAACTAAATACGTGACTGGTCCTAATCGTGAAACTACCACACCTGGTATCCACTTATTTCAACCTTTTGTAATCTTCTGGCTATGATTGGTTGTCCAATAGCTTAACTGTCTAGTTTTACTACCCCTATAGTACAATCGTTGTTTTTCTTGATTATCTGACATTATTGCTTTTAACATTTGGCGAATTAAATCTAACCTAGACTTTAGCGATCTGCCCAACATTAATTGAGCTGGCGATAGATGGGTAGTAGAATGCACTGTATTTCTATAAGAATGAACAGGAAGTTACTCAAAGCTAATTCTAAATCCTTGGAATTATGAAGAGCTGTTTTCAATTTATTTTTAATAGTTTCTGACTGACCCCGTTCTGCCAAACCATTGGTTTTCTGGTGGTATGGTGGTGAAAACGTGTGTTTGATACCATTTTGACATCAAAAATTCTTTAAACTCTTGACTGGTAAAAGGTGGTCCGTTGTCGGACACTATGTGGTCTACAATACCATACCTACTAAATAATTCCCTTAATTCACAATCGTGTGAACAGCTGCCGTTGAAGCAACGGGCAACACCTCTGGCCACTTAGAGTACGCATCTTTTACCACCAAAAATAACTTGGACTGAAAAGGTCCCAAAAAAATCAATATGAATTCGAGACCAAACTCGTTCCGGAACATTCCAATGATGCAGGAAAGCCTTGGGCGGTTTTGCTCGTTCCTCCAAACAGGCTGCACAGCTGTTAGCTAGTTGTTCTATGTCCCGGTCGATAATTAGGCCACCATAACATATGCACGTGGCTAATGCCTTCATGCGAACAATACCTATGTGTGAAGTAATGCAATTCGTTCATCAGAATGTTTATTCTGAACCTTTTAGGTATTACCACCCTGTACCTCCCACATTAGGATTCCTTGCTCCAAGGTTAATTTCCGACTGTCTAATTTCAAATGGCTTTAGATCTGGTTCAGTTACAATAGGCCAACCTAATTCTACACATAGGATTTTACCTTTTTGATTTCACTATCTACCATTGATTCTCTTTTTATGTCTACATAGCTTAATGGTATGTCATTTTCAGCTAAACACTGCAAATAGGTACCATATGACATTAATATTAAGGTCATCATCCGAGATTTCATCTTTAATCTCACTATTTACAGGTAATCTAGATAAACCATCGGCATTGCCATGGTTTTGGGACTTAACATACACAATCTCATATTGGAAACCAACTTAAAAACAAAGCGTATCGTTGTAACCTACTGGCTGCGAAAGCAGGTAACCCTTTCTTTGGTCCAAAAATAGCCACTAAAGGCTTATGATCAGTCTTTAACAAAAACTGTGTACCATATAAATATTGACTAAATTTCTTAACACCAAATACAATGCTTAATGCTTCCTTATCTATTTGTGAATAGTTTTTCTCAGCGCTATTTTAACACTCTACTTGCGAATGATATAGGTCTCTCTGTACCGTCGTATTGAATCTGACTCAAAACTGATGTCAATGCCATAATGGACTAGCATCACTGGCTACCACTAGTGGTAATGCAGGATCATAATGCGCTAAAACTTCAGCAGAGATTAACTTTTGCTTAATCTCTTGTAGTGCCTTCTTACATGCTAAATATAAATACAAAATCGTATCCTTTCTTAACAACTGATACATTGGGGTTAAAAATAGCGGATATCCTAGGAAATGAAACGTGAATAGTAATTAACAAGACCAAGGAAGGCTTTAAGCTGTGTCACATTTTTGAGGTTCAGGTGCCTTGACAATTGCTTCAACCTTACTAGGTGCGGTATGCAACCCTTGTTTACTGATAACAAAACCTAAATATTCTAAACTGTCACAGAAAAATTTACATTTGTTCTTGCTCACTGTGAACCCATTGTCTTCAAGTCTTTTGACACACTAGTCTAAGTCTATGCATGTGTTCCTCATTGTTTTTACCTGTTACTAGAATGTCATCTAAAAATACAGTTACCCCCCGGGATACCTTGTAAATGTTCGTTTCTATTATTCTCTGGAATATTCCCCGGTGCTGAACTGATACCAAAACATAGGCGATTGTAAGCATACAATCCTTTGTGTGTGCTAATTGTACAATACGTTTGACTATCTACATCTAGTTTAAGCTGCTGATAAGCTGAAGATAAATCTATTTTAGAGAATTTTTCTCCGTTTTTGTAGGCTGGCAAATATTTCTTCAATTTTCGGTAACGGGTTGTCGGTCTAACCTCCAAGAAAGGATTTACAGTTATCCCTCGCCCCCCCACCCCCCCCGACCTTATAATCCCCACAAATGTCTTATTTTCCCATTAGCCTTAATAAATGGTACAATGGGAGTCCCCCATTCAACTGGGGTATCTACTGGTGAAATAACGTTCTCTTGTTCTAGTCTATCAGCTCGGCTTCTACTTTTTCTTTAAGTGTAAAAGGTAACGTCCTAGGTTTAAAGTATTTTGGTACTACATTTTCCTTTTAACTTTTAATTTAACTGGTGCACCCTTGAAACATCCCAACTTATCCGTAAATACATTTGGAAACTCATTGTACAGTAATTCTACTTGTTTGTTGTTGTTGAACAACAGACGGATTGACAGATGTTTGTTTGTTTACCTCTACAGGTGTGTTGTGGCTTCCACTGACAAGGCGGTGCATGCGTCTGCCGCGCTGCCGCCTGCAGTTTGGCACAACCCCCACCATGCTCGTGCGATCGGCTGACTGTACATTGTTTACATTACTAGGCACTCTAACTGTTAAATCTAATGCTTGCATCCAATCACGCCCTAACAAGGGATTAGCCCCATTAGCTACGATGTATAAAGCTAATTGTTTCTCTTTACCTTTATGTTGTACATTGACCATAACCTTACCTAAAGGCCTGATCTTTTCATGTGTATATGAACTTAATACTAAGCTAGTTGGATACATTTTTATATTTCCTAACTTAGTCTTACAATCTTTTTCTGACATAACTGAAACACAAGCTCCACCTATCGACTTCAAATACAATTTCCTTACTTTCCACTAATAACTGTACCGTTATTGGCTCAATTTTTATTAATCTTAGTTTTCTATTTCTTTAACCGTAAATAGATTGGAAATGTCATACACATCGTCATTGTCTTTATGTTTCCATGATTATCTGAACCGGACTCTGCTGATTCTTTACTTTCCTCTACATAGTGCTTGGCCTACCTTTATAAACATATTGCTTTTTATTGCTGTAAAAACTGTTTTCCCTTTAGCTGAAAGCTCCTTAGACCAATTTGTAAAAACATTTGTTTGTTCTCATTAGGTTTGTTAACATAATTTTTCGATCTACAAACTCTTTCAAGTGTCCCTTCTTTTTTTACAATGATACAACGTGTACTCACGAAAACCGACATTGCGAATGCTGTGTGTGATCCTCGCTTGCCGCAACAATATGCAGGTGATGTCTCCCAGCGCCTTCCCGCCGTCCGATGACCGTCTCGCTGCGATGCTCGCCGCCTGTGTCCCTTTTCGGTATCGACCCGCTGCTCTGCATCCGGTGAATACGTCCTCCTGCAGTTGTCATCTGGGCCGCCCCCTTCTCAGCAAATTCCATTGCAGTAAGCTAGTTGCACGGCTTTTTCATAAGTGAGGTTTCTCCTCCCCGAGAAGTCTTTTCTGTATCTGTTGGTCTCCGCAAAGACCCGCGACTAATCTGTCCCTTAAGTAGTCTGGCAATTTATCACCAAATTCACAATACTTAGATAACTGTTTTAAATGCACAATATAAATCGCTAACCGTTTCATGATCCAATTGATTCCGCCTACTAAATTTAAATCTTTCCGTGATATAAAAGAAGGCTTGGGATGCAGATGATTCGCTATAGTGGTCCACAATTTCCTTGTACGACTTGTCAGACGGTTTGTCTGGTGTAATTAAGTCTTTCAGTAACGTATAGTCCTTACACCCATAACTGTCAACAAAGTGCTTAGTTTCTTTGAATTATCGATATCATTACAATCAATAAAAAACTCAAATCTCTCCTCTATAAGACTGCCACGATTCTTCCCGCACTATCAAAATAACCCATAGACCCGATAGTTGCCATTTTGTTTTCTTGTACACTCCGTAATAACTGTTTAAAATGTCCCCGGTAAAAATAATCGTCTAACGGCATTAATTGCAACGATTAAAATCAGCTTGTGCGCTGCTTACACCAAGAATAGTTTTATATCGATCGGCGTACCTTACTACTCCCCGACCGTTGGAATGTCCGGAATGTCCTTGCACATTCGCGGTTATTTGCACGTGTTCATTACGATAGTTGCCCTTCCGCACTATATCACTGTAATTCACTGTTTCAATGTCCCGAATGTCCCTGCACATTCGTTGTTATTTGCACGTGTTCATTAACGCTGTTGCCCTTCCTGCCCGCAACTAAATCACTGTAATTCACTGTTGCAGTTGTTTTCCTCGTCCGCCACTGTAAGCGACGTTCCACTGTTGCAGTTGTTTTCCTTCGTCGCCACTGTAATGTATGCGGGTCGACACAGTACTCTCTATGGGTCGGAAGAATAATTAAACTACACATTTAGAGTAACATTGCTCTAGGACCGCTCGTAAAGGAACGGACGGGACGCGGAGGTTACATGACGGTGTCTGGTGGTGGACTCCGGTGGACTGCTGGCTGGCCAGCTTGGACCGTTGGTTGTAGGGTAGTGGCGTGATGTGACGTCACATGGAGAGCAGCCTATGAGCATTCCTTTATTCTTTTAGACCACAATCGTATGTTACATCGCCTGACAATACATACTGCCAACATCACTGGTGCAGACATTAAATATCACTATGGATACCTACCAACTTAGTACTTCTCACACTAAATACACTACAGGCGTTTTATGAGGAATATCGCAAAATAAACTTCAAAATTCAAAAACTGTAGATCAATCATATTGTACAATTATTTCTGTAAGTTTATTCCATACAGTTAGATATTGAGTTATATTTTAATTCTATCAAGTATCTAGAGTGATTATTTTATTATCCATCTGCAGCTACTGTGCATCTATTTTATTTTATAGAATTTTAATTTACAAAATAGGACTCTAAGGATCATCTGAAGCATTGCAAAGAAGGACTCTGGTAGAAGATAAACCAGATATATTCATTAACCCCTTATTGTCATGCCACGATATTTGTGGTTAGTGTTCTGCCACTCCTAGTTGGACATAATGGGGTTAAGTGGATGAAAGGAACACAATAGTTTTTTGTTTTATCCATTGCGGCTCGTGTTTGTCGAATGTCCCCCTCTAGTTGAACGAAAAGGGATTTATTTCTCTCTGTATGCCAGATAAATGTAAAAGGTTCACCTGTAGAGTTAATAACATTGTTGTGTGAATTTCCTCTATTATTACCATTCATCATATTGTATAGACTACAATACATACTCCTAATCAGTATAGTTTAAAACCTAGCAAAGGAACAAATAGAATGATATGAACATAAAATTCAACTTTCTATATTTAATATTTTTCAGTTGGTCTACTACATTTACATCGTCATTGAAAATGATAGACATCAATCCATTGCGAGATGCACTGCGTGGCTGAATTTTGTTCTTGGTGGCATGTATGTGAACTCTATTTCACATGATATTTTGTCATATCAATTCAAAAAAAAGAATTAATAATTTAATAACCCTCATTATTTTCTGTTAGACACAAACTTTGTTCAGTAGGTTACCACCTTCCATAAATCTCTATTAAATTTTAAATACATTCATGCCAATCTTACATTCCACTTACTTTGAAGCTCACTGCAAAAGCACTTGATTTATATTATGCAATTTCTTATTGTAACACGTGAACCTATTAATTTCTTATGTTTACGTGTGGACAAATCGTATTATTATATAAATGTCAAAGATGTGTCTTAGCCCGGCTAGCAATCGAGCAATATCGCTCTAAGCAGCGGCAATAATACGCTACGAAAAACCTTTGTTGTAATAATATCTACATAAATACAAAAGGAACTAATTGACAGCATTACAGTATTCAGAAAATGAAGATTTATCGAAGTATCATATACAGACTTCTCATAGGAAATACAATGAAAGATTTCAAAATACATGGGTTTTTTAAACCCTTTAACTGCGTATTACAATGTTTTTGAAGCAAATGTGATAAACTGTATTGAAATAATCACTTATAAATGGTAGGACTGTTAAAACTATTGCATCACCAAATATCAGTGTAGTGACACAATAAAATGTATTTAAGAACGGCAATAATTATACTAGGACAAATAAATACTTAAATATATAACAAATTTAAATAATTTTTAATGTGAAGATATTGGACTTATGAAATATACAAAAAAAGCTATTTCGTAGTTCTTCCAATCTAGAGCGAAATAGGTTTACCGAAATACCAATTAGCAATATACATTTTCAAAATACAAATATAAATAATAAATTAACGTTAAATGTAAGAAATAAACATAGAGATTTTGGAATTAAAACGTTTGTAAAAATGGTATAAATGTTCCTCGTGTCATTGAAATTAAGGTTATACTGCATTTTTTCCTGGCAAAATAAAGTAATTCATGAATCAATAATTTAAATGAAACCACAAGAGCATGTTTTATGCATCAACACCAAGCTCTAAAGCTTTTATTTACTTACGGAATAAATTAAAGTATCCTCGACCTCGTTTTTTGTATTTATAGTGTAAATAAGGATTTTTAATTATGTAAACACAATAAAAACCAAATGCGAACTACTAGGGGTTATAGTGTTAGCCAATCTAAACCAAACTGTTACCCTCGAATTTAACCTGTTTGATAACATGATGGTAGATATTGCTCTAAACGTTCAGCAAACCAAGGTTAGTCTCTAGGTGGCTAATTGTAATGTATGAATTCGTTATAAAAGCACAACCGTCGACTTTACTCTTAAATCATTTATTTTAACATTCCTTGTAAATATTGTAAAGGAATCACACACAAAATTCGAGTTCACTTTGAATCTGTGAGAAAATTACAATGATTAATATCTGCATTTGTTTACTGATTTAAAAGATATATTTTAAGGCCAATGCCTTAGGAATGTCGAAACGCTAGTACAATGTATAATACATTATAATGTATGTTATGTATGAGGTATGATGTATAGTATCGTAAAGTATTTACAAGTGCTGAGTATGGTTACAATGCTATCCATTCCGAGCTGTAAGTGAGGTATGAGGAATAGTATCATAAAGTATTCGATTCTTTACTAAGTTAATCATTAAACAGATTATGGTTACAATGCTATCTATTCCGAGCTGTATGTGAGGTATGAGGAATAGTATCATAAAGTATTCGATTGTTTACTAAGTTAATCATTAAACAGAGTATGGTTACAATGCTATCTATTCCGAGCTATATGTGAGGTATGAGGAATAGTATCATAAAGTATTCGATTCTTTACTAAGTTAATCATTAAACAGAGTATGGTTACAATGCTATCCATTTCCGAGCTGTATGTGAGGTATGATGAATAGTATCATAAAGTATTCAATTCTTTACTAAGTTAATCATTAAACAGAGTATGGTTACAATGCTATCCATTTCCGAGCTGTATGTGAGGTATGAGGAATAGTATCATAAAGTATTCGATTCTTTACTAAGTTAATCATTAAACAGTGTATGGTTACAATGCTATCCATTTCCGAGCTGTATGTGAGGTATGATGAATAGTATCATAAAGTATTCGATTCTTTACTAAGTTATCATTAAACAGAGTATGGTTACAATGCTATCCATTTCCGAGCTGTATGTGAGGTATGAGGAATAGTATCATAAAGTATTCGATTGTTTACTAAGTTAATCATTAAACAGAGTATGGTTACAATGCTATCCATTTCCGAGCTGTATTGTGAGGTATGATGAAAAGTATTATAAAGTATTCGATTGTTTACTAAGTTAATCATTAAACAGAGTATGGTTACAATGCTATCCATTTCCGAGCTGTATTGTGAGGTATGATGAATAGTATTATAAAGTATTCGATTGTTTACTAAGTTAATCATTAAAGAGAGTATGGTTTCAATGCTATCCATTTCCGAGCTGTACGTGAGGTATGATGAATAGTATCATAAAGTATTCGATCGTTTACTAAGTTAATCATTAAACAGAGTATGGTTTACAATGTTATCAATTTCGAGATGTAAGTAAGGTATGAGGAATAGTATCATAAAGTATTCGATTCTTTACTAAGTTAATCATTAAACAGAGTATGGTTACAGTGCTATCCATTTCCGCACTGTAATGTGAGGTATGAGGAAATAGTATCATAAAGTATTCGATTCTTTACTAAGTTAATCATTAAACAGAGTATGGTTACAATGCTATCCATTTGCGAGCTGTAAGTGAGGTATTAGGAATAGTGTCATAAAGAATTCGATTGTTTACTAAGTTAATCATTAAACAGAGTATGGTTACAATGCTATCCATTTCGAGCTGTAAGTGAGGTATGAGGAATAGTATCATAAAGTATTCGATTCTTTACTAAGTTAAACATTATACAGAGTATGGTTACAATGCTATCCATTTCGAGCTGTAAGTGAGGTATGAGGAATAGTATCATAAAGTATTCGATTCTTTACTAAGTTAATCATTAAACAGAGTATGGTTACAATGCTATCTATTCCGAGCTGTATGTGAGGTATGAGGAATAGTATCATAAAGTACTCGATTGTTTACTAAGTTAATCATTAAACAGAGTATGGTTACAATTCTGTCCATTCCGAGCTGTATTTGAGGTATGAGGAATAGTATCATAAAGTATTCGATTGTTTACTAAGTTAATCATTAAACAGAGAATGGTTACAATGCTATCTATTCCGCACTGTATGTGAGGTATGAGGAATAGTATCATAAAGTAATTCGATTGTTTACTAAGTTAATCATTAAACAGAGTATGGTTACAATTCTGTCCATTCCGAGCTGTATTTGAGGTATGAGGAATAGTATCATAAAGTATTCGATTGTTTACTAAGTTAATCATTAAACAGAGTATGGTTACAATGCTATCTATTCCGCACTGTATGTGAGGTATGAGGAATAGTATCATAAAGTATTCTATTGTTTACTAAGTTAATCAATTAACAGAGTATGGTTACAATGCTATCCATTTCGAGCTGTAAGTGAGGTATGATGAATAGTATTATAAAGTATTCGATTGTTTACTATGTTAATCATTAAACAGAGTATGGTTACAATGCTATCTATTCCGAGCTGTATGTGAGGTATGAGGAATAGTATCATCATAAAGTATTCGATTGTTTACTAAGTTAATCATTAAACAGAGTATGGTTACAATTGCTATCCATTTCGAGCTGTAAGTGAGGTATGAGGAATAGTATCATAAAGTATTCGATTCTTTACTAAGTTAAACATTAAACAGAGTATGGTTACAATGCTATCCATTTCGAGCTGTAAGTGAGGTATGAGGAATAGTATCATAAAGTATTCGATTCTTTACTAAGTTAATCATTAAACAGAGTATGGTTACAATGCTATCTATTCCGAGCTGTATGTGAGGTATGAGGAATAGTATCATAAAGTATTCGATTGTTTACTAAGTTAATCATTAAACAGAGTATGGTTACAATTCTGTCCATTCCGAGCTGTATGTGAGGTATGAGGAATAGTATCATAAAGTATTCGATTCTTTACTAAGTTAGTCATTAAACAGAGTATGGTTACAATGCTATCTATTCCGCACTGTATTGTGAGGTATGATGAATAGTATTATAAAGTATTCGATTGTTTTACTAAGGTTATCATTAAACAGAGTATAGTTACAATGCTACCATTTCCGTGCTGTATTGTGAGGTATGATGAATAGTATTATAAAGTATTCGATTGTTTACTAAGGTTATCATTAAACAGAGTATAGTTACAATGCTACCATTTCCGTGCTGTATTGTGAGGTATGATGAATAGTATTATAAAGTATTCGATTGTTTACTAAGGTTATCATTAAAACAGAGTATAGTTTACAATGCTATCCATTTCCGTGCTGTAATTGTGAGGTATGATGAATAGTATTATAAAGTATTCGATTGTTTACTAAGGTTATCATTAAACAGAGTATAGTTACAATGCTACCATTTCCGTGCTGTATTGTGAGGTATGATGAATAGTATTATAAAGTATTCGATTGTTTACTAAGGTTATCATTAAACAGAGTATAGTTACAATGCTATCCATTTCCGTGCTGTATTGTGAGGTATGATGAATAGTATTATAAAGTATTCGATTGTTTACTAAGGTTATCATTAAACAGAGTATAGTTACAATGCTACCATTTCCGTGCTGTATTGTGAGGTATGATGAATAGTATTATAAAGTATTCGATTGTTTACTAAGTTAATCATTAAACAGAGTATAGTTACAATGCTATCCATTTCCGAGATGTATTTGAGGTATGATGAACAGTATCATAAAGTGTTCGATTGTTTACTAAGGTTATCATTAAACAGAGTATAGTTACAATGCTACCATTTCCGTGCTGTATTGTGAGGTATGATGAATAGTATTATAAAGTATTCGATTCTTTACTAAGTTAATCATTAAACAGGGTATGATTGTAATGCTATACATTTAAGAGCTCTGTATATGGTATGATGTGCAGTATCGTAAAATATTATAATGTTTACGAAGGTAATCATTAAACATGTATGGCTACAATCTTGTCAATTTATGATCTCTGTTAAATTTTTATAAATTTTAAAGTCTTTTGATCTAAGATTAAATCGCTAACATATTTTAAATTACCGACAGACAATAGTTTAATAATTATACGATACTTAAATACAGTGTTACAAGTTCCGTCCATTCAATTATTTATAATTAATCATATTCAAAATAACAAAATAAAAAATCCCTTTATCGTTTTGCTCATAATGAAAATTAAGTTATAGGTTTATGCTAAAAGCCAATAAATACCAGCAATATTCCAATAAATAACTTCATCACTTGTTTTATCAATATGCTGAGAAAACGCTTGATAACCTTTATATTAAACAATACTTACTACTTTGTTTCTGTATTTTCGTTGCCACTATAAAAATAATGTTTTTGAAAATACTGTTTGGCTGATATAAAGAAAGACTTCCAATGTGCCGATGTTTCAAGATTTTACACTTATGAAGTAATAGTAGTACATGTAAAGTTTTTTATCAAATTTTAACAGTCTAGATCAACTCCTTCAACACTTGTTATGCGTACATATAGGCAGAAAGCGCATTTATTTCATCTTCAACTGGAGACAGTCATCCATTTGATATCAAAAATATTAAACATTTATTCGTATTAATATTTTATCATGATTGTGTGCTCATCTTCACCACCAAAAATAAATAAAACTATTTGTTAAACTGTTACATTTTGGTTATAATTTTTCATAATTTTTCCTGTCTTGCAAAGGTCTATTTTTAAGTGTTATTTGTTTTAAGGACTAAAAACACCTTTTTGACGAAGCATTTCTCGAGTATTAAAAATCTATTTTAAATTTCTAGGTAACCTTAATGTCTAAACGCGATTTAAAAATATCACCATTGTAAAAATAAGTAAGTTAAATATCACACATTTCATATTTTTTTAGAACTAAAGACTTTTTTTAACATTAGGTTCAGAACAGATTTTCTGATATCTCAGGAAAAAACAAATTGGAAGGTCCGTATCCATTATTGTTCTGAAATAAATCCGTATCCGATTACTATAAAGATGATTACCTTGCACCAATCACTCTTCTTTCACGCCCTTCTGGCCCTTGGCCACAATCAAACATCAGTTTGAGAAATAAGAAAGAGCAACAAAATGAGAAGGTCTTATCTACTAAATCTTACCTGCAAGTATTATGTACAAAGACATAAAACGGGGCTGAAACATATTGTACGTGCTGTTTAATGAAAAATTCCTCCACACAAAAGGTAGCCATCTAAGGGAACGGTGAGGCAACTTTTCTTTCTTTATGGTACATATTACGTCCTTTCTGACAACACAAAAGGTGTATAAGTCTCGGCCAGGACAAAACTGGTGTAAATGCGTGTGTTTATTAAAGTCTGCAATGTACGCTGGCGTATTTGTCGCGAGTCATGACTAAGCATATTCATAAGCATTGTGTTGGTAGATTGACAAGAAATAATGTCGTTATATTTTATATGTGTATACCCACCATGGAATTCAAACCAATGTTTATTATAAGTCCTTTCCGTGTTGCATAATCTTTATGTAATTGAATATTTGCATATGCTAGCTAATATAAAGCATTTATTATTTCCCCCAAAAAGATATCAAAGAACTATTTTAAGCTCAATTTTGTTGGAAAACCGAAGTTCAAAAATACTATATAATATAAATAAAATAAAAGTTTATAAGATAATTAAATAGCATTGAATGAAAAATAATTATACGTGCACTGAGCGTTAGGGAAGAAGCTAGAAAATTTTCATTTTTGTCTTCGAGTCTCCATGATTTCTCAAGAAGAACTGGCCTACAGACTTGCATGAAGCTTTATTTATATATAGGCAACATCGATCTGAATCGTGGTCTATGTCATTGTATAGAATTTGGTTAAGTCAACAAATTTAAATTGATCTTATGGCTCTTAGGATGGTTACCAGAAAATTTTTAAATAAAATAAAATTTGTAACATATTTAGCCTGTTGAAAGAAGCAATAGATTTGAAATTTTTGCATTTACCGTCAGCATCCTTTTATGCAAACATGCCGTATGGCGTATACACCTAGCTTGTATTATTAAATATGTAAATTATGAAGTTAAATTGTATTATTATTATATAACTTATATATTAAGTATTTATGAAGTTTATCTAGCGTACTTAAGTAATATTAAGTTTATAGCATTACATCATAGAGCTACAGAACACGTACGTAAGCTTTACCCCCCGTACATTAATAAATTAGAAATTTTCCTGTGGTTATTAGTAATAGTTGCTGGAAACGGTCTGTATTTATAACCGGAAATCCGTTCTACATGTACATATTATCTTTGTGATGAATAAAATAACCACAATACCTAGTAACAACGTATTGATTTGTTTTTATTTTACAAAAAGTTATAAGATAGCTTGAGTAATGTAACTAAATATTAGGACATTATAATATAAAGGTTATTTAAAATTTCTTCATCCTAGTAAAAAAATAAATTTAATATTATTTTGTATTTATTGTTGTAGAATGAGTTCCACATACTTCTCATATTATCAAATTATTTCATATTTCACCAAAAGAGGAATAGGCTCGCAAAGTAAATCGGTGCTTAATTTTCACCAAGCGCAAACTACAAGAGAGAATTCCTCGTTCTGTTGTTATATAATGTCCATTAACATAATTATCCATCGTTAAACGCCTTACTGCGGGGGCTGTGGTTATTAAAGAAAATTCTGTTTGACAAAAGAATCCTTTTGACGCTTTGCAAAACAGTAGCAATCTTTGAGTTCGGCTCTTTGATAAGAAAACAAGAAAGTGAAGAAATGCTGATGAAGTAATTCGCCTCAGGAGTTTTGCTCAATCAAGACGTAACCGGGACTCCCCCTACCGAGCCTTTGATGTCCTTCGTGGCTTCCATCGCTTTGTTTGCAGCGAGTAACTGCTACTTTTTAATTCAATTAATTTTAAATCTGTGCTGCATATTTGTTACGACGAAAGCATCGTGATGGTTTGACAACTTGGCTTGTTTTATGTTCATTTCTGTAAATTCATTTAATACATGTTTTACAGTAGTCTTTGTATAATATTTAGTTCCTGTCACTATTAAAAGTCAAAATATTAAAACAGGTGTAAACCACCGAAGACAAACTGATTAGCTATAAATATTACGAAAATAAATTAGGCCGTGTTAGGTAACTTGAAAAATTATTGTGTAAATAAACGTATGAACTTTCAGTTACAAAACTCCTTTAAATCCTACATTGGTTTACTTATGATAGTATTTTAAATAGCACATTAAATTAATGTACAAAAAATGTGCTGTAAATCTTGTATGTATATAATTATGGTCGTAATGATTAGGAATTAATGGTATTACATTTTACCATATGATATAGTACTGGAGTAACAAATATGTGCTAGACCTTTGAATACAGTAGCTGACTGATAATACAGATTTTCAATCGCAAATTATTGAGTTATGGAGGCCTAAATTTTGATACCGTCAATAAATTATCGTAATTTATTTAAAACTCTAAATTTGGTGTTATAATCTGATTAAATCAATAAGGGAAACCTTTGAACTTAATATGAATGGTGCAATGCTATAATAAACTTTAGAAATGAGCAATATTTTGCTCCTACCAAGAAAATATACAGATTATAAAGTCTTGGAACGCTTACCCAAACTACAAAATATGTTTTGTTCTGGATCATGTTAGTTGGATTTTCATTTTTTATTCTTAACTTTCGACTACTAAACGTTCCTCCTAAACCCTTATTAGAGTAGATCATGGGATAATTTAAAGTAAATAAAATAACGATTATACACAGTTTTATGTTTGAATGGCCTATTGCTAGGCCTACTGATAGTTAAAAAATACTTGTAATCCAATGCATGGCGCTATATTACGCAGGTATATTAATCATGAAACCTAAAATAGAAGAAGAAATAAAATAACTCCTAACAATATCTTTCGCATGACTTTATTACCACAATTAAATAAAATTTGAGAATTTGCTCAAAATATAGAGGAATGTTGATTTGTAATGTTTGTTGGCAATCACAGAAGCTAATGAAGTGTTAAGCATTTGGTTTTATTTTTGAGATGGAACTAATACAATGAACATAAGAATGGTTTTAGATTAAACGTACAACAAACAGGATAGTCTTTCAAATAAAACATGCGACAACACAAAATTGTTATTATATGATTATTGGTTAACATTACTAAAAAATATCACTCGATAGGCTAGGAAATTTTCATTCCATCTTATCTAACTATCCGCAAAGTATCTCAAAGAAACTGATCTATTGACTTGAAACTTTTAAAGAACCTGTGTTTCTATAATGGAACAAAGGGTTGGTTTACTGTATATGTTACTTCATGGGATTTGGCTAACCGTTGCCAAAAATGGTACATTGATTTTGTGGGTACCCTTGTTGACAATGAGAAATTCACAGAGTAAATACAGTGGAACTGTCTACATTTATATTTTAAGAAGAGACAAAGTAACAAATGTAGCTAAACTCTCTGCAAGACAACTCTAGAAAGATCTAACACGTAATGTTTGGATTAAACTTCCTTTTTAAATATACATGAAACGTTCTATGACGGTGCGAGCTTTATCCTATCCTATCCTTTGTGCTATCCTTAAGTGAGCTTTATCAGAGCTTTTTAAAACAAATCACTTAAAGAGCTGACATTATTATAATAGCTTATATTTATCCCAATAGTGAGTGATTGGCTATGCTTAAGCTGAATTCGAGTAGCTGCTGAAAAACATTGTTATCATTTATATTTGCTTATACTATATTTGTCTGATATCTTAAGAACTAACTGATCTGTATTTTCTGGTTTGCACAATGCTTTTTTCTAGATAAGCAGAATCGACTATGATGATGATGCATTCCACTCCACTAGAGTAGCTGAGCGTAAGTAAATAGTTTTTAAACGACCCGACAGAGTGTTCCTAAAATCATGTAGTTTT
>NW_025780780.1:0-46889 GCF_021130785.1 Homalodisca vitripennis
AGTTAAAGAAGTTATTGAATAAATACTATGTTGGTATAAACTTATTTTACAAAACAAAATTTGATATTTATTAAGCATATCCATGTGATAAACAATCTAAAAAAGTCACATGAACTTTCATTAAGTGCCAATAAAACTCGTGTAGAAAGAAAGAAAATTGAAAATATATAAGGCAAGACCCTAAAAAGTGGAGTGTTACAAGATTTATTTTTCATTCAGCAAAGCAAAACTGTGTAGTAAATAGTCTGATAGGCCCAAAAAAGGGTAACATTCTAAATGTCTCAGTGTGAATCTCTTGACATGACCTTTCTGGTAAAAAAATTAAAAAACGGCTTTCAGTTAACATGTTTGGGCTGCATGCTGAACAAACGGTCTGAACAAATGAGATTGTTATGGTTCCTGTATTGTAAATATCTGAGACAGTAATACATTTTTATTAAAATACAAATTGAGATGTTAATGTTATACCTCCAAAACCAGGCGTAGAAGATGTTTTTATATTGTTAAGCAGACGCTGTTTGCGACTACACTAATCATCTATACTTGCTTCTGACACATTTCATGTTTTTATATATATATATTTTATATGTATAAACACAACACACCACACACACACATGCAAGATAACATTCGTCACCTTATGAAATTTAGTAAAAATACCAGTGTTTAAATATCTTTATTAAAATTGAATTAAAAATGTTTTGTTTTAATCCATAATTAAATAACAGTACCATTTGGATTGACTGTGTTGAAATGAATTATGTGAAAAATGTAAATGTAAACCAAAAATTGTACGTAAGGAATGCAAGAATTGTACACATAACAGAATCATTTGTACTTTGTCTCATAACCTGTAGAAAATAATTGGGTTTTATGATTTTAGATGTTCTTGACTAGGTTAACATAAGCCGATTTGTTAGTTTTAAATTAATATATAAAATACTATAAATTATAATACAATTTAACACTATTGCATAGGTATAGTCTTTGTGCTATTTTGACAAGTTATTTTTAGTCAGCATTAACATACCAGTAATGTGTCCTTCAAACAAAGTATTGTCTGATGCTTAAGTTTTAAATACACTAAAAGTTTAGTGTTGGAGAATTTTCAATATTTGGCCACCCTGTATTATTTTGCTTCATTTTTATACTGATATAGTCATGAGCTTTATTGTGAGTTACTCTTAAGGTCCACATTGGTAGAGGTTAGACAGACATATAATTGATATGGTAACTGGTTCATGAAGACCATTTAAAAAAGACCCACTAATATTAATTTTGCTTGAGATTGAAATATCATTTTTTGGCTGAGTTAAATTAACTATCAGGTTTATTATACCACTGTAGCTATGTGAATGAATATTTTATTAAATTAATTTGTGTATACTATGTTGTAAATTATATAAATGGTTTACTTTTATTCATTTATTTATAATTATGATATTACTATTATTTTTAATGTACTAAAACCATTAAAAATTAAGGAAACGGCTCTTGAATCAGAAGGTTTACATACTCCGAGTTTGAAAAGTTAATCACAGGTAGAGCTGTAACAACAAGACATAGAAGTCCGTAACGAAACCAATGCTGAATTAATAATAACAGTGCCGGTATGCAAAAATAAAAGTTAAGATGGTAATTTAACAATAATTTTGACATAATTCTAAAATTTCATACTCAAAAAAAGCACACTTGTACCTATATTGTTAAAATAAAAATTTGGGTCTTAATCTGATCAAAAGTTTCCAAATTTGAATTTCCAAAGTTGCAGTTTGGCTGAAAAGCGCTAATAAATTGGTATCCCTTTTTCGTTGTTGTCATGTTTTAATATATTTGCTTTATACATATAAACAGAGTAATAAACAACCTATTTTTTAATGTGATTTCTCTTTTTAACAAGTTCACAACGATGTGTACCCCATCAATTTTTTTCACAACTGCCGTTGTGTACCCGGTTGGGTACACTCTGTTTTTTCGTAAAACGCGTTGCGCGCCCAATAGAGTACACGGTGCAGTGCAATTTCCTATTGCGTTTTTCATTGTTTGCTTATCTTGGTGTTTTTTTAAATGTGATATTGCGCTAAAATAAATATGTTTAGACTATTACCTACTTCGACGGGCACACACGATTGCTTAATGTTTAAGGTTAATTACATTTTTTTAGTATCCCCTTGGGATACATAGAAAAACATGTTGGAATAAAAATTTGATGGCAAAATAACAAAATCCAGAGATAAGTTATTGTCATGAATGTATTATTGTAGTTTTATTGGTTAGTTTGTGGTAAACTTTCAAACTGGTGTATCTAATACTTTTTGATCAAAGAGTACGTTCATTGTGATTTTATACTAGAGTGTCATGAATTTAGGAGTGGAAATGTGTAAAGATTGCATCTATTTTCATAGAGATTTTCTACATTAATAATATTGTAAGTAGTTAGATTTTTTCAGTAATGTTTGTGGTAATGCTAAACTTCATATTATGATGTCACTATAAGATAAATTAAATTACTAAAAAAGGAACACGGTCATGCTAATTTATGTTTTGTTGATGTCTTTCCAGTAAAGTTTGTTAAGAATGATTTAATTTAAAGTAAACAAATCAAATCCAAATCATAAAAACATTATTGTATGTATTATGCTTAGTTTTAAATTTACCGTGTGATTAAAAGTATAGTTTAATTCGTGTGTATAATTTTTCCTACTTAACGTAGGTTATTAACAATTTTAATGTGTGCTGGCTGGATCCAAGTTTTCCAACTTTGTTAAAGCGTTCTTAGTCTATAACTTGCTGTGCAAGTGCATGGCTTTTTGACATGTTGTATATTTTAACTAAATTAAAATGTGTATATTTTAATTTTATATATACAGGAAAGCTTGTTATTTATTTAAATTATTTATTTTTTAATTACCTCTTCTCATATGTTTTTGAGTGCGATATTATTTTATGTAAACCTATCGAATATTATGTAATAGAGTACAATTATTTAGTGTGTTTATTTAATTTATATATTATTGTAATTAATATTTTATCTTTTTAAGTATAATATCAAATTTAAGTACGTTATTTTGCGTCATGTATACCAAGACAATATTAAGGAGGCAATATTGAAAAATGTGTCAAATATCAGAGTAAAAATAAAACTATATTTGTTTTTAGTTGTAAGAATTATCACCTAGTATTATTTTAACAACAAATTTTTAATCTGTGAAGTTAAACAAATTGTTTTACGCATATAAAGTTAATGTACTAAATTTAAGTACATTTTTTTTACCATGTATACCAAGACAAATTTAGGAGATGATATTGAGACATGTTTATTTTTTATCAGAATAAAAAAATATAATTTTGTTTTTCATTTTTAATAATTATTACCCAGTATTATTTTGGCAGAAAATATTTTAACTGTGAGGTCAAACGAATAGTTTTATGAAAAAAAAAAAAAACTATAACTTTATTGTTTTGCAATATTTTTACCTAGCTTTTAAGAGTAATTGTTTTTGTCTTCTTTATTTTTTACATTTTTATTGGATTTAGTTTAGTTTAATTACAAACCAATGATTTTATTATCTGGGTTATATAATTTAGCCTCTGTATTATTAACTTATTATTGCTGAATAGAGTTAATTTGTTAGTGATTAATTTGACGTTGATCCTTAACTTTTCAGTTTTAGACTACTTAAGAGGAAGATTTATTTGTTTAACTATTGTTCTAATAACTAAATGCTCATTATTTCATGTGAAATCAAATTTTATTAATGCTCTACTCACAAGTTTATACATTAAAGTATTGTATAAAGATTATTGAATGTGGTTGGTTTTTCACCCTTCTCCCCTCCCACCAAAGCCTTTTACTTTAACCACTACTTGGTTTATATAACTTATAATAACAGTATAGATTAAATTTTTTCCATCATTGATCAAATGCTGGTTATTTAATAGATTTAGTTATTTTTGTAATTTTTGACCATCGGAAAAAAACTAGTAACTGCAGGACTTTCAATACAGGTTTAGTTGCATTTTTATATATTTTATGCACTTTTATGGTTTTATTGCCACTTTTTAATAAACTATTATTTGGTTTAATTAAGTTGTAACCTAATTTTTAATTCCTTTGTTCAAATTTGCTTTGCACGTACTCAACCATTGTTAGTTCGGGTGTAACGTGTTTGTGCTCTTCTCTCCTGTACAGTTACATTGCTTGAATTCATCCTCTCCAGTTTGTGCTCTTCTCTCCTGTACAGTTACATTGCTTGAATTCATCCTCTCCAGTTTGTGCTCTTCTCTCCTGTACAGTTACATTGCTTGAATTCATCCTCTCCAGTTTGTGCTCTTCTCTCCTGTACAGTTTACATTGCTTGAATTCATCCTCTCCAGTTTGTGCTCTTCTCTCCTGTACAGTTACATTGCTTGAATTCATCCCCTCCCGTTTGTGCTCTTCTCTCCTGTACAGTTACATTGCTTGAATTCATCCTCTCCAGTTTGTGCTCTTCTCTCCTGTACAGTTACATTGCTTGAATTCATCCTCTCCAGTTTGTGCTCTTCTCTCCTGTACAGTTACATTGCTTGAATTCATCCTCACCAGTTTGTGCTCTTCTCTCCTGTACAGTTACATTGCTTGAATTCATCCCCTCCAGTTTGTGCTCTTCTCTCCTGTACAGTTACATTGCTTGAATTCATCCCCTCCAGTTTGTGCTCTTCTCTCCTGTACAGTTACATTGCTTGAATTCATCCCCTCCAGTTTGTGCTCTTCTCTCCTGTACAGTTACATTGCTTGAATTCATCCCCTCCAGTTTGTGCTCTTCTCTCCTGTACAGTTACATTGCTTGAATTCATCCTCTCCAGTTTGTGCTCTTCTCTCCTGTACAGTTACATTGCTTGAATTCATCCTCTCCAGTTTGTGCTCTTCTCTCCTGTACAGTTACATTGCTTGAATTCATCCCCTCCAGTTTGTGCTCTTCTCTCCTGTACAGTTACATTGCTTGGATTCATCCTCTCCAGTTTGTGCTCTTCTCTCCTGTACAGTTACATTGCTTGAATTCATCCCCTCCAGTTTGTGCTCTTCTCTCCTGTACAGTTACATTGCTTGAATTCATCCCTCTTCTCTCCTGTACAGTTACATTGCTTGAATTCATCCCCTCCAGTTTGTGCTCTTCTCTCCTGTACAGTTACATTGCTTGAATTCATCCCCTCCAGTTTGTGCTCTTCTCTCCTGTACAGTTACATTGCTTGAATTCATCCCCTCCAGTTTTGTGCTCTTCTCTCCTGTACAGTTACATTGCTTGAATTCATCCTCTCCAGTTTGTGCTCTTCTCTCCCTGTACAGTTACATTGCTTGAATTCATCCCCTCCAGTTTGTGCTCTTCTCTCCTGTACAGTTACATTGCTTGAATTCATCCTCTCCAGTTTGTGCTCTTCTCTCCTGTACAGTTACATTGCTTGAATTCATCCCCTCCAGTTTGTGCTCTTCTCTCCTGTACAGTTACATTGCTTGAATTCATCCCCTCCAGTTTGTGCTCTTCTCTCCTGTACAGTTACATTGCTGGAATTCATCCTCTCCAGTTTGTGCTCTTCTCTCCTGTACAGTTACATTGCTTGAATTCATCCTCTCCAGTTTGTGCTCTTCTCTCCTGTACAGTTACATTGCTTGAATTCATCCTCACCAGTTTGTGCTCTTCTCTCCTGTACAGTTACATTGCTTGAATTCATCCCCTCCAGTTTGTGCTCTTCTCTCCTGTACAGTTACATTGCTTGAATTCATCCCCTCCAGTTTGTGCTCTTCTCTCCTGTACAGTTACATTGCTTGAATTCATCCCCTCCAGTTTGTGCTCTTCTCTCCTGTACAGTTACATTGCTTGAATTCATCCCCTCCAGTTTGTGCTCTTCTCTCCTGTACAGTTACATTGCTTGAATTCATCCTCTCCAGTTTGTGCTCTTCTCTCCTGTACAGTTACATTGCTTGAATTCATCCTCTCCAGTTTGTGCTCTTCTCTCCTGTACAGTTTACATTGCTTGAATTCATCCCCTCCAGTTTGTGCTCTTCTCTCCTGTACAGTTACATTGCTTGAATTCATCCCCTCCAGTTTGTGCTCTTCTCTCCTGTACAGTTACATTACTTGAATTCATCCCCTCCAGTTTGTGCTCTTCTCTCCTGTACAGTTACATTGCTTGAATTCATCCCTCTTCCTCTCCTGTACAGTTACATTGCTTGAATTCATCCCCTCCAGTTTGTGCTCTTCTCTCCTGTACAGTTACATTGCTTGAATTCATCCCCTCCAGTTTGTGCTCTTCTCTCCTGTACAGTTACATTGCTTGAATTCATCCCCTCCAGTTTGTGCTCTTCTCTCCTGTACAGTTACATTGCTTGAATTCATCCTCACCAGTTTGTGCTCTTCTCTCCTGTACAGTTACATTGCTTGAATTCATCCCCTCCAGTTTGTGCTCTTCTCTCCTGTACAGTTTACATTGCTTGAATTCATCCCCTCCAGTTTGTGCTCTTCTCTCCTGTACAGTTACATTGCTTGAATTCATCCCCTCCAGTTTTGTGCTCTTCTCTCCTGTACAGTTACATTGCTTGAATTCATCCCCTCCAGTTTGTGCTCTTCTCTCCTGTACAGTTACATTGCTTGAATTCATCCTCTCCAGCTTGTGCTCTTCTCTCCTGTACAGTTACATTGCTTGAATTCATCCTCTCCAGTTTGTGCTCTTCTCTCCTGTACAGTTACATTGCTTGAATTCATCCCCTCCAGTTTGTGCTCTTCTCTCCTGTACAGTTACATTGCTTGAATTCATCCTCTCCAGTTTGTGCTCTTCTCTCCTGTACAGTTACATTGCTTGAATTCATCCCCTCCAGTTTGTGCTCTTCTCTCCTGTACAGTTACATTGCTTGAATTCATCCCTCTTCTCTCCTGTACAGTTACATTGCTTGAATTCATCCCCTCCAGTTTGTGCTCATCTCTCCTGTACAGTTACATTGCTTGAATTCATCCCCTCCAGTTTGTGCTCTTCTCTCCTGTACAGTTACATTGCTTGAATTCATCCTCTCCAGTTTGTGCTCTTCTCTCCTGTACAGTTACATTGCTTGAATTCATCCCCTCCAGTTTGTGCTCTTCTCTCCTGTACAGTTACATTGCTTGAATTCATCCCTCTTGCTCTCTCCTGTACAGTTACATTGCTTGAATTCATCCCCTCCAGTTTGTGCTCTTCTCTCCTGTACAGTTACATTGCTTGAATTCATCCCCTCCAGTTTGTGCTCTTCTCTCCTGTACAGTTACATTGCTTGAATTCATTCCCCTCCAGTTTGTGCTCTTCTCTCCTGTACAGTTACATTGCTTGAATTCATCCTCACCAGTTTGTGCTCTTCTCTCCTGTACAGTTACATTGCTTGAATTCATCCCCTCCAGTTTGTGCTCTTCTCTCCTGTACAGTTACATTGCTTGAATTCATCCCCTCCAGTTTGTGCTCTTCTCTCCTGTACAGTTACATTGCTTGAATTCATCCCCTCCAGTTTGTGCTCTTCTCTCCTGTACAGTTACATTGCTTGAATTCATCCCCTCCAGTTTTGTGCTCTTCTCTCCTGTACAGTTACATTGCTTGAATTCATCCTCTCCAGTTTGTGCTCTTCTCTCCTGTACAGTTACATTGCTTGAATTCATCCCCTCCAGTTTGTGCTCTTCTCTCCTGTACAGTTACATTGCTTGAATTCATCCCCTCCAGTTTGTGCTCTTCTCTCCTGTACAGTTACATTGCTTGAATTCATCCCCCTCCAGTTTGTGCTCTTCTCTCCTGTACAGTTACATTGCTTGAATTCATCCTCTCCAGTTTGTGCTCTTCTCTCCTGTACAGTTACATTGCTTGAATTCATCCTCTCCAGTTTGTGCTCTTCTCTCCTGTACAGTTACATTGCTTGAATTCATCCTCTCCAGTTTGTGCTCTTCTCTCCTGTACAGTTACATTGCTTGAATTCATTCCCTCCAGTTTGTGCTCTTCTCTCCTGTACAGTTACATTGCTTGAATTCATCCTCTCCAGTTTGTGCTCTTCTCTCCTGTACAGTTACATTGCTTGAATTCATCCTCTCCAGTTTGGATATCATGCCATTCATCAACCAGTTATTATTTATTGCCTTTGGAGTGGCAATCCAATGTCGCACTGTTTTTTATTTATTAGGGGATTTTTAAACCTGAAGAAGGGGGAGCTGTTCCATGAATAACAAACTGATGTTCACAATGAAAAGTATAAGCTGATCACATTTTGATTACTGATTAACTTACAGAACAAATCAAGGATAGCGTGAAGGAAAATCAAAGATTCACTCTCACAGATCTAGTGGATAGAATCGGGAATGAAAAACTTCTATATCGTAAATTTTTATGCCCCATGAATACCAAAACTCTTGACTGATCAACTCAAAACAAATAGAATGAAAACAGTTCTAGAGTTTCTTTACCTGATACCATGAAGATGCGAAACTTTTAACGCCATTGTTATTGGTGATGAAAGATGGGACTTTTATATAAATGTCAAACAAATAGAGTGGAGCAATCAATCAATCAATCAATAATATCTTTATTTACACATTCATCAAGAATGGTTACAGAGTCAATGTATACACTAAAAACTAATGTAATATAAGGTTAGGTTATCAAGTTTAAAATCACAGAAATGCAAAGGGGAAAACACAAACATTAACATAAACAAAGATTATTGTTAGACAAATTTTGTAAGGTAAAACAATAAAACGTCAGAATTAAGTCTTATGAGCATTATAAAAAAAGTGTTAATAGTATCAAAAAACTCATTGAAGCTATAAAATAGCTATATTTTTCAGCAAACTGGTCAGTCTTTTCTTGAGATATATGGAATCACATGTTGTTGCTGTGAAAAGTTCCGTGATTAGTTACATGCATAAACGTATTGAAAAGATTGTACCTAGATACAATACATGCTAATATAAAGCTGTTATATAATTTAAAAGATGGTTTAAGTTGTTCTCTAAAAAGCCATGAAAATTACGTGTTAAGTTTTATTTGTTAACTTATTTTCCGAACAATTCTTGTAAATGATTGATGGTATTAAACAGTGCTGTTCTTAATAAACAATTTGAGTTTACACCTGCTTGGTTTACCTTAGGAGGTTTGTTCTGTTCTCATAATATAAACATGGTTTGTACAATGTTTTCTTTTATTTTAAAATGATGTTCATAACACATTAACCACTGTCTATACTGAGGGAAGGTTAGTATTCTCATAAGATAGCAAGTGTGGTAAGGCTTGTGCCTCAGTAAACGTATTAAACATTGCAGTGTACTGATAACAACTGGAGGAAGAGCATTACAGCAGCTGTTCAAGGAATGAGTAGTAGTGATGGGACTATTGAATACTTTTTAACAACTGACTAGTGACTAGTCGAATATATTCAAACGCAGACTAGACTAGTTGTGAAAACTAGTTGATTAGTTTTACTTGTCTTGACATGAAAAAGAAGTCTACTGTTGCCAATGATAATTCTAGTTGTCAGTTGTAATTGCTCTTATAGTTAAAAAAATTGGAACTACCTTCAGTTGATAGATCAAAAAACCCTCACTCTTACTATGAGAAATTAAAAAAACGTATTTAAGATATTTATTACTTGCAAAAACGTTCATGTTTCTAAACTTTTTCAATTGCCGAACATGTAGCAAATGATAGGAGTAGACTTGTCCCAAAAAATGTTAATAAAATATTTTTTTTACATTCTAATACGAAATTAAAATAATATAATTCAACCAATAGTTTAGCCTACTGTAAAACGAGTATAAGGGAATTAAAAAATTTATTATTGATAAAATAAAAGTACCGTGTTACAAAACTTGAGTATTTTCTATAAAATAACTGGTAGGTAGTAGGAAAACTAACGACTAAATTGATACTGAATTAAACTAGTCGATTAATTTACGACCTCAGTAGTAGATTGGGTGTAGGTAATTGTTTAATTGACCCACCTTATTGGGAATACGTGAATCTTTGTTTGAAGGTTATTTATGATGATGGAAGGATTGTGAAGGAAACAGGATTTTTCCGGACATTTGCCATCGTTCAGTGAAACAAGAAATCAGTAACACTATGATTGCAGATCTCGAAATGTAGTGTTACTGATTTCTTGTTTCACTGAACGATTGCAAATGTCCGGAAAAAGCCTGTTTCCTTCACAATATGTGAATGTTCAGATTGTAGGTTTTCTTTTCATCTTGCACTACTTTATTTTAGCTTTGTGATGAACTTAAAAGTATATTATATTAATTCAATATTCCAAGTTGTAATTAAAACTTAAATGCTTAAAGTATCAAATACGTCCTATTGTGCAATGTTGGTTATGCCACATGGCAAAATTCTACATCTTCAGTTATCTACCACAAATTATTGTTTATATAATTTTGAATTTTTTAAACACTGCAATTGAAAAATAATTGTAGTCAAGTCTTGTAGCTTACAAATAGTACTCACCATTATTAAGTTGAGGATTTAATTAATTTCACTCATTTGAATTTAGATTTTATATTTGAACATTTGATCTTGCTTCACTCACTGATTTAAGTTACATTGAGCATTAATAGCTTTTAATATATGTTTCGAATTTAATACTTTTCAATTATCATAATTTCACATATTTTTCTAAAACATGTGCTTCTTGAGTAGGATAAACGTACATGTATTCATTACCGTTGCTAAGACAAGAAGAAAGGGAGAAAGCTGAGATCACCACAACCATTGGGGTTACAAAACAGGGCTCACATACCGGAAATCAACGGAAGTCGTTAGCCCTTCCTCCAACCCAGATCAATATGTTTAAATGGGATGAAACCATTACATCTGTTTTTTTTCAATTGGTTGTGGCTTGTCAGAGATGTCCAAGGTTATTCCGTTAGAGTTGTTTGAGCGATAACTCTTATGGAGATCTCATATCGGATCTGCTCTGAAGAGTTATAATGTTTGTAGTTTATTAATGAGCAACAAGAACAAACAACTGGGGCATTGCAAATATAATTCATTACAATCAAAAGAGCTCCTTCATGCGCAACAGCTGAAATAAGAGCCACTCGCAGTTTTATTTTACTTCTGAACTCTTATTCACGAACACCGGAGAAACATGTATTTTATATATGTAATAATGAAATGCCTACTTACTACAGTTGAAAAATTATTAAAAACCTTTTAAATCATAAGTCAAGTGTAGAGACCAATATCAGAGGCCGTTGATACTTGAACATTATGTGTGAGGAAGAGTTGGTGTGCTTTAGAATAATGTGTGTGTGTTTGGGAGTGCTAATAGCTGAGCAGTCTTAAGACGGACTTTTGGGTCTCAGTTTGAGATAGCGGATATTCAAATCCCGTCTGTGTATTACATTTGTTATCAGTACCATCGACCTTATACTGTTTTGACTCTCCTTCTTATTCTGATTGATAAGATCCTCGCACAGGCCAGTGGCCCATAAGGACAAGAAGAATAAGGCTTAAAAAAGGATTTGCCTCTTCTTTTTCTTAAAAAAAAAATTAAGTTTTCCATAGTCATAATTGTTATTTCACTCATTTAAATTCCACACTTTGGATTAATTTGAAGTCTGGTAAACTCTCTGATGGGTTTACTACTCTTATTTCTTCTTAGTTACGAATCCTTCAACGAAAAGAAACACTATGGCTAACAGCTTTTTTCACTAGTGTCTTGCAACAGTAAAACTTAATTTATTCCACAATGAAAAAACCACTTCCAGAACCAATCCATTAGGATTTAAACTACAGTAAGAAAGAACAAATCAAATCCTAAAATATATGTATATTTACATATTGTTGTACAAATACTGTTTTACAAATATATATATTATATAATATAAAGATAACAAATCGAGATTCTTAAACTTTCAGCAGTGTGTCTGCATACTGGAACTCTGGGCTATTCTCATACTCGCAACATATCCAGTGCTATCTCACAGCTCTCCCTCACCACACGCTTGTCATCTGAGAGGTATTTTCCGTCCGCAGCACGCCAAGGCAGTCCTCCGAGGCTACAGCTCCCAGAGCTTCGGCACATTCATGTCTCACCATCTCATGCTGACTGAGGTCTTCCAGAGCCTCGGGTCAATGCTGGAACACTCCTAGGTTCTGCCAGCTGACCGAGCACGAATGCCACCTCGTGACGGAACAGGACTGCCTCCGGAGTTTAAAACCTAATAAAAATGATTTTTTATAATATAGCACAAATAACAGCAGTTTTTTTATTCCTCAATTGGTTCATAAAGTGATTGTTTGGTGTTACATTGTTATAAAGATCTGAAAAAAGTTTTTCAGTGTGTTGACCTCAAACTTTGCTTTTGTTTCAGACGAAGTGAATCCAAACACATAGCGGTTTTTTATATGTAAACTTGACAGTATTACTCTATTGAATTATGATGAAATAAGATAAATTTAAAAAAATTTGTTTCCTGTATGATAACAACAGTTGTTCAACACAGAGTTAAAGTGTCTTTAGGCTATCAGTTGTAATTCCGACCTTCTGTTCGCTTTGTAAGTAAAACACAATTTTTGCACTGAGAACAATCACTTTGGTCCTAGTAATTAAAACTACTTATTATATGCATAATCATTTTACTATACAGGAACAGTTTAAATCTACCCTTTTTAATTGCATGCATATAAAATTTTTTACAAGCAAATTGAATAGTTTTGCAGTTTCAAATGTATGAAATTTTATTTTAATATTTATTCCTGTGTTTTTTTTTTAGTTTCTATTTTGACCAGTTCTCAATATTCGCCAGTAACATTGTACAGCCAATTGTACTGGTAAGTAACAAAAACCACAAACAATGTAAAGAATATCAAGCTTTACATTAAAACTACATATCAAATAATAATGTACAATATAAACATTAATCTAAGACCAGACAATTTTTGTGTTATGCGTTTATATGTTATAAGAACAACTGTATGTGAACCCCTCAATCAAATATACTTTTTAGTATTTAAAAATGTAACATAGTTTTTAAACAAAAACATTTGTTTGATTAAACAAACCCTTCCATTTATAGTTCAATGCAGAACAATTTACGGTACAGTCTTTGGACACGTCATTGGGTAGGGTAGTGTCATCAGGGTTTTTAAAAAATTTAATTTTGGATTGTGTCGTGTTTTTCTGATTCAGAATAGTACATTAATATTGTAGATAGTAGATGAAGTTATTTTAATGTTTATTGTACTCTTGGAGACAGTTAAATTTTTAAATCAAAACATTAAGTTTTTTTATTTCTGGTGATCCAGATGTGGTCCAGCACCAATGCATTCATTTTTGTGATACATTACTAAGGTTATTTTATATATTGATTACTTGATTATATTAAACATCAAATAGATAAAATCAAGGGATGGTTTCAGCTATGAAGCGTTACATATACTTTTGAGTAATAACTAATTTCACATATGAATATTGCGTAATGGTGCTAATCCCTCACCTTCACACAAGGCCAAGATGCTCTCCTCGTTGTTAATATTCCTCAGTGCGAACATCGCTCCGGTACCAGATTAAACAGAGTCTCGTTGTCATCCAGTAACACTTGCCGGAGCTGAGCCACGTCGGTCGTGGTGCTGGGAGGCGTCGGGTCTACCGAGTTGAACGGACTCACTCTCTCTTTTGGGTGTGACTCAAACCACTCCATCCTCTGCAGAGCCAGCTGACAAGTCTCTGCCACTTCCACCACTGGATCATCCTTATACTTCAGCAATAGCTCTTTTAGCTTGGCATCCTCCAGGGTTCCAATAGCTCCAATAGCCTCAGCTGCAAATACACAAGGAAACTGAATTTAGTTTGAATCTATAAGTTGGAAAAAACCAAAATAAAGAAACAAAAAATGACAGCACAATTTAAAATTTGTTTAATTTGTAAAGATTACATTTTATTTTTTAGTTAAGTTACAAACCGAGTTTCTGAATTACATGTACAGCATTCCACTTTCAAATTAATATTCCTGTAATATATTTTAAAAGTATTTTAAACATTTTTCCTCATCACTTTAGTTCTATAAAAGACATCAAACTTTGAGAAATGCAACTTTAATTTGATTAAAATTTCAAATATGCAATTGAGTTTCATTTTAAGATAGCAGGGGTTTTGCAAAGGAAAATTACTCACACTTACAGGATAATATAATTTCTGCTCTTTGCTCAAAGAAAATTACATTTGAGATAGGAATCCATCCTCTTATTCAGGTTAAAAAAAAAATTAAGACACAAGGTTAAGCATACAAAAAAAATTCTAAACAGGACAAGTTTCATCACAAAAAAGTCCAAGCATAAACCTGAAAGTCTGCACTAGTGATAATTAATCTGAAGAAGAGGACAGATTCCATTCTTGAAACATAAGTTAGTGTTCTTTTTTTAACAATGATGATTGTTAAAAAAACAACAATCATCATTTTTAAACTACAATACACAAAATGTCTTAAATCCTGTTATCTTTTCAAATCATCCATTGTCAATAGCAAACTTTACACTAATTATTATATTATAGCATAGGCTTACTTTTACAGGAAATGTATTAAAATATCCAAAACAAAGACACTACAAAATCAAACATATAACCCTTCCCATGCCGCTAATGAATTGCATGATTTTACCTTAACACTAAGACATCTATAAAACATATTTTTAAAACTAATTTTTTTATAAATATGCTGTAAGACAACACAACAAAATATAAAACAGAGAACTTTTGTTAGAATTAGCATACTATTTATTGATAATAATCTAAAAATAACTATTTACTATATTATGTTAATTTACAACTAATTATTAGAACATTTTATTATCTAAGGTTTCATAGAAAAGGTCTATCATCTTATCATCTGGGCAGACAACACATATATCTGTAGAACATGCATTAAATTAATTTGCTTCATTATGCAAAGTATTTTGTGGGCAAACTGTCAAATGCCATATTAGACAATGGCTAGTTAGAAAAAGAAATTCGATGCAGAATGCAAAGTTTTAAATCTAATCCACAGTGGGCATACGATTATTAAATGGTCAATGCAACAATCAGGTATTGTGACTTATTTGTAATGAGACCAAATGCTGTGATAAAAATCTTATGACCAAAGACATTATGCCATAAACACACGACCAATTTTTTAATTTGAAAAATACCCTTTGACAAAAAAGTTAACCTAAAATACTTGTGTGTTACTTTTAAATCGAGAAAGATATTTTTGGTAATTATTTACTCCAGGCACTTCACAAAATTTGCTTTTTTAAAAAGAAAATGCTTTAAATTTCTGAAAGATTTTCAATCTCGTACAAAGCACTGATAGTTGAACGGACTAACAGTAATGCCTCCGGCCATCAACACGAGGTATACCAGCACCTCTGGTGCTACCCTGCACTGTGGCGACGAACGAAAAACATGCCTTGAGATCGGTAAAACATAAAATTCTAAAAGGCTGATCAATAATGTTCACTAAATATTTCATATTCCGCTAAATATATTAAACCTGTCTAAAACAACATTATAACAGTGTAACCTCAGTTACAGGACAATGTCTTCCGCATTTGTTGCACAAAGAAAAGGAACTAAAAATTCCACAATATCTGAAAGTTATTGCAAACAAGACAACAAAAAACATAGAGGAAAACAAGATGATCAACTTCACCAAAGATGAATCAACTGTTGAAAAAATGAAAAAAAATCTGAAATATCATCATATGCAAATGGTAGCCCTACTCTAACTTCTCCGACAACTGATCATGTTGACGATTTAGAGCGTGATCTGGGGTCGGGAAAGTTCTGATTGGAAATGCCCCTGGCCATCAGTACTTCAGCTCCATCCCACTCTTCTGGTGAAAAAAGAAGAACATCTCGAGATAATACCCTAATTCAAGCTCAGATAACGTGAGCACTCATAAATGTCGACTTTAACTTTTTATATTTATAATACATACTTATATATAGCCTAATAATAAACAGTAGATGGGTAGTAGTACCCAATATTTGCACTGCTGACTAAAGTGAAAATTTAAAATAAACCAGTATATAATTTTATTAGTCTATCAGTCTTCTTCTCAGGTCTAAATTAATAATTTGCGACCCCTGTTGTTAATTTCACATTTACTGTTTTGGGAGGACTAGTAGTCACAGCCTATTCAGCACTGGCAATCATGGGTCAGACAAAAGCCATGGTCACTTGACCAGCATCCAAAGAGTTGGATCGTGAAACAAAGTTTAAAAGTGGCATATCAGCTGATCTGCTTGCAGATCATCTATGTGAGTATTTATACCTAGAAGAGAAGTACGGTTTTCTAGAGAGGATGCTTTACACGTTGTCTAGATTACAACAACTTCTTGTTTTTAATCATTGCTACCCATGAGAAAACAAAGTTACATATATTTCGTATTTTGAGTTATAAATGTTTATTATGTTGTTATTTCATTATAATTTATGAGTTTTTCCTATTTCCAGTTCTAATTGTTTGTTTGATCGTTGTAGCTCCTTTATTATTTATGATATTGCCACTATTCATATTATATTAATTATTTTAAATTCAAATATGATTGTTCTTATGACTATAGATAAGTTATGTTTTATATAATTAATAGACTCGTAACTTATTCGATATATGAATATCAAGTATCAAGTATTACACTAATCAATCAATATAAAAACCGGGTAGGGTACAATAAGCGGTTTATATCGAAGAATTTTATTTCGTGATTTTCCAGGTCGACGTTTAATCTTATAATATCCTATATAATAATCTATATTAACAGCTGTAAACACTCTAAAATAATACACATAGGATACTTCAATTTTACATAAGTAATTCTGATTATTAAAAATGGCAGTCAATTTTACAAAACTACACGACGTTGCTTTTTTGTGGCATCAACATGTTGGACTCGTACCGAAAAAACCCATTAAGTGAAATTTGTGGGAAAGAAACAACTGTAACTGTGAGAGGAGTAAATATGGTCGTCTTCAGTTTTTCCTAATTTTGGTTATAATTTGTTTTGATCACCGTAACTATTAAATTCATATTTTAATTTAAAACATATGATTGTTATTGAGGACTATAGGTACTTTTATATTTATTGATAGGCTAGTCTAGGATTTGAGATGCGAATATTAGGTATCGATGACTATATTCTTTGATATAAAAAACCGGGTCCGCTTATCATACCCTACCCCAAACCCCGTGCTTAACTAAGGCCTAGGCCTACCTGCTTCATGCCTCACAATATCCTCTTGCAACTTATTATTCAAAACACTGACAAGAATAGGTAATGCATGTGCATCTTGCATTTGACCCAAACAATATGCCAATTCATGTTTTAAAAGAGCAGAAGGATCACTAAAACACTCGTTTATGCAGTCAATAGACGTTTTTCCACCAATATTCTTCAATGTAAACAAAGCTCTAAATCTTTCCTTTAACGGTCTTGTTTGATCATTTAAAACACCGCCTATAGCTTTTATTTTTTTCTTCAGAGACAGAAATCATTATTATTAGTATGGAAGCAGATAGACAGATAAATTTCAAACCGCTTTTTAACTAACCTATAAATGAGAATGTGATTAATAACGCAAAACTAGCCTGGGATCTGTCTCGTACATCACAGTGATTCATAGAGTTATCATTTTCATGAGTAATCCTAAATCATTACAATTGTTTTTATCCTTGAAATGGCCAATGGAATCAACTCAACAAGAATGAAGTATTATTAAAAATAAAATAACAAATATCGCGTGTTCGTGTTCCGACGGTAGCGAAAAAAAAACATATATGTGTCATGTAGCCTTATACGTCATGTCATAGCTGTTATGTACCAAAGTATAACATAACATAACATTTTTATAAAGTAGAAATAGTATACTATATAATAAGTCGCTTTTTATTTATTTGTAAAATATGTAACGTATATAATAACTAGTCAGTGTTACTAATAATGTATTATTGTTAAAAATTGAGGTGAAAATAGATTTTAATGAGCTAAACGGCATTAAACGAAATTCTACATCTCAAAAAACCTTTTATCTCAATAAATAATTTATCTCCATTTCAATAACCAAATTATAAACATTGCGGAGTTTAACCTGTATAAGTTTTCTAGTTCAGTATCAACACAACCTGTACAATAGTTGTTGACTTGGATGCTCAAATTCCTGGGTTTATATAGTTTCCTTGTTCGAAGTATGTCAATGTAAGTTTCTCATGAAATGTTTGATCAAGCTTTATACAGAAATACAGTGTTCAATTTAATACCAAGCATGGAAGACGATGCAATTAATATTAAAATATATTTTGAATTGGTATACGAAGAAACGAAATATATTATTATGTTGCCTTTAGGCTAGGACTTAACTTTATGCTCCCGGAGTGACATGATATTCAGGATGGGTACAGTAAGCAGATTGGAGGTAGGGGACATCTCTTGTCGAGATATCAAAAGGAGAAAAGGGTACTATTTTAGTTTTGTCATCTTGGAAGAATATACGGCTAACTATGTTCCAATTGCAGTCAAATCGGGCTGGGATATTGGATTACTCACTCATATTTAGTTTGAAAAAAAAACCTTTAACATTTAAGAGAGGCTCAACCAGTCCAAAACTCATCCTCGCAGTAAACCAGACCTATCGTACTTTTCACCACAATATATCGACATATGCGGTTAGTGAGGTGTCACTCCTGAACATCCATTGGGTTATCTAGATTTGTGACACATTGCTTTTTGCTGTACCCAGCATACATTCTACTGGCGAAGAGGTCACTACTGGCAAGGGCGGCTGTAGGCTTATGCGATTCGTGCCGCCACATGTGATGCCTTTTATGGTAGGTTGCTAGATGAAAGAAATATTATAAGCTCTCATAAAGATTTAATTTTAATGTTACATCACTGTAAAGAGAGTTATAATACCGTTCTATAGTATTCGTCTAGCGATTCGGCGCTACCCATAAGTGATTTCGAAGTTGAGTGAATTCAAAATTTGACAAATTAAATTCAAACTAATACTGCTGTGTAGGCTAATTGCAAAGACATTTTTAGGAGGCCTGGTGGGTCCTCCTCCCCATATTGTTTGGAAAAAATAAACCAAAATAACGTGACTGAAGAGCCCGATAGAACGTACCGAAAAGGACTTATTGGACATAGACTACCAAAGAGATGGACAGACTGTTCATTGACCTTTTAACCAACATTAATTGAGTTCTTCCTTTAATCAAGAAGAAACTATGTATTAGGTTTCAACTCTCTAGGACAATTTTATAAAAAAATCTTCGTTCGGACGAATATGTAACGACATGTCTAAGAAGGCCAAGGAGGGTTCTAAGTAATACTATGCTTTTTCAAGGGCAAGTTTTGTCATGAATTAACATTGAACATTTTTTTTGAATTTTTAATATTAAGAACTAAAATCTCTGTACATAGATTTAAAAGTGACAAGTTTCTATTCATTAATTTCTTCTGACGTGACGATTCTATGGCTAAACTCCAGTCGCTTGAGAGGCTTCGCTAACATGGAATGGTAACTGAGCTTGTATTTGGTTTGGACGCTCAAACCAGATAATAATGATTGGGACTCTTACATTTATGTATTCGATTGGAATCCAATTTCTTTTCGTTATAAACATATTGTCAAGGCCGTAGAGTTCTCTAGATATAAAACTAATCAACAATTTTTGTCTGAGATTATTCATTACCGTACCCGATTGCTTGTTATAACTTGTTTGTATTCAGTTTGGGAATTCGTTAGAGTTAGTCTGATTCGGGAATATTCTCGGGGCAAAATGTGGCGTAACTGATTGTTTGAGAAGGAAACAGGATTTTTCCGGACATTTGCCATCGTTAAGTGAAACAAGAAAACAGTAACACTACGTTTCGAGATCTGCAATCTGATCTCTTCTTCAGGTAAAGAACTAACCTAATACATAATTACAAACTAGGTTAAAATAAACAAATCTTACTAAAGCGTTGTGGCACGCCTGAGTCAGGAATCACAACCTACATGTTGTATGTCAACTTCACTAACACTAAAGACATGCACTTAATAAAAAAAACTATACAAAAACACCAATCATTAAAACTAAAACTACGGAATACAGGTCACAATATGTCTTCACTCGTCTACTAACCATTTACGACTGACCAGAGGGGGTAGCCAATGGTAATCGTGACGGCCGGCTAAAACAAGATGGCGGAAATACAAGGGAAGGGGAACAGGAATGGGCCCTTTCGTTATTATTGGTTCATGCGAGATGAACTTCTTAAAACCATATTGTGACTCCGCATTGGTTTATTGCAAATATCCGATCCGTTTTGATACTTTTGGTATTCTCTTTAGTTCATTTTTTAGAATTGGCAACCAAAGCGGCCTAATCTCGACTGATGGTTGACTGATTGGTTGGTCTGCCAATTTAATGTATGTTGCCTCAATTAATTTCCTTTTGAAGAAATGTGGTTCCCGATGTATTATGTGGGCTTCATCCCAATTCATATGATGGTCTTCGGACCAACAATGGTGTGCAATTTTTGACTTTTCTGTGAAACCCTTTCTCGTGTTTTCTTTGTGTTCTTTTATCCTTATGTTTAGTGGTCTTTTTGTCTCGCCTATGTATTCCCTATTGCAGCTACATTTTATACTGTAAACACAGTTTTTGGAATCCTGTGTGCCATTTTTTGGTTTTGTTTTTACGAGACTTTGTCTAAGAGTGTTGTGTGTTTTAAACGCGGTTCTAATGTTGTACTTTCTACCTACTCTTCTAATTTTCTCCGATAATCCCGGCACATAAGGGATTGACATAAACGCAAATTTATCACAATTCTGTTTTTCTGACTCAGGAATGATTCTTCTGGTTCGTTTTGCACTTATTAATTACTAATTGAGGGTATCCATTGCTTCTGAGATCCGATTCAATTTTCTTAAATTCTTCTTTTAGTCCATCTTTATCTGAGCACAAGCTCTTTGCTCTATCAAACAACGAGTAGGCTACTCCTTCTTTGACAGATTTTTTGATGGTTGGATTGATAATTTAAATATTTTCCTGTGTGTGTTATCTTTCGAAAAACAGTTGTCTTAAGGACATCCCTATCTCTTAATACACACACATCCAAAAAGGGAAGCTTGTTTTGGACTTCCACTTCCATTGTGAGGCGGATGGAAGGAGAAATACTATTAATGTGATTCAAAAAATTATTTAATTCAATGTCTCCATGAGAAAAAATAACAAAGGTATCATCCACATACCTCCACCAAATCTTCGGTTTGAACTGAGCTGAAGCCAAAGCTTTTCGCTCGAATTCCTCCATAAAGATATTGGCGAAAATAGGAGACAGTGGAGAACCCATTGCCATCCCCTCATCTTGACGGTAAATTTTACCCTCTAACTCAAAATAATTGCATTGAGTGCATAGTTCTAACAGTTCCATAATTACTGGCACGGGAAGTTTAGTTCTATCCTTTAATGTTTGGTCTTCTTTGAGACGTGATTTAATAATTCCGAGAGTTTCTGGAACTGGTACATTTGTAAATAGACTTTCGACATCAAAACTTACCAGTTTGTCAGGAGAAAATCGGAGAAAATTAGAAGAGTAGGTAGAAAGTACAACATTAGAACCGCGTTTAAAACACACAACACTCTTAGACAAAGTCTCGTAAAAACAAAACCAAAAAATGGCACACAGGATTCCAAAAACTGTGTTTACAGTATAAAATGTAGCTGCAATAGGGAATACATAGGCGAGACAAAAAGACCACTAAACATAAGGATAAAAGAACACAAAGAAAACACGAGAAAGGGTTTCACAGAAAAGTCAAAAATTGCACACCATTGTTGGTCCGAAGACCATCATATGAATTGGGATGAAGCCCACATAATACATCGGGAACCACATTTCTTCAAAAGGAAATTAATTGAGGCAACATACATTAAATTGGCAGACCAACCAATCAGTCAACCATCAGTCGAGATTAGGCCGCTTTGGTTGCCAATTCTAAAAAATGAACTAAAGAGAATACCAAAAGTATCAAACGGATCGGATATTTGCAATAAACCAATGCGGAGTCACAATATGGTTTTAAGAAGTTCATCTCGCATGAACCAATAATAACGAAAGGGCCCATTCCTGTTCCCCCTTCCCTTGTATTTCCGCCATCTTGTTTTAGCCGGCCGTCACGATTACCATTGGCTACCCCCTCTGGTCAGTCGTAAATGGTTAGTAGACGAGTGAAGACATATTGTGACCTGTATTCCGTAGTTTAGTTTAATGATTGGTGTTTTGTATAGTTTTTTTATTAAGTGCATGTCTTTAGTGTTAGTGAAGTTGACATACAACATGTAGGTTGTGATTTCCTGACTCAGGCGTGCCACAACGCTTTAGTAAGATTTGTTTATTTTAACCTAGTTTGTAATTATGTATTAGGTTAGTTCTTTACCTGAAGAAGAGATCAGATTGCAGATCTCGAAACGTAGTGTTACTGTTTTCTTGTTTCACTTAACGATGGCAAATGTCCGGAAAAATCCTGTTTCCTTCACAATCCTTCCATCGTCAAAAATAACCTTCAAACAAAGAATTGATTGTTTGAGCTTCACTCAGGGGTCTGGAAAGATTATCTCTGTCTACTCGCACGATATGTCGAAAAGTAATCGAGTTGTAAAATGAAACATTGCATAAAACTTCACTCCTATAAGACAACAACAATTTTTGTGTTATGGTTCATGTCCATCCCTTGGATTTAGCCGAGCGTCAGCCAATCATAAAGCTAGCAACATTTCTCTTCTATATGTGTGACTTACATTCTGTCGTCTTTCGAGGACGAACTGAGTTATAGATTTAAAACTTTGCACAAAACTTCAGTGAAGCCTTTTACACAACACCCTGTGTGATATATTCCTACCTTGTATCATATTAGGGAAAATAAATATGTTCATTGGTTCACCTATTTATCGTTACATGTTAGATAGAAAAATCCTCTTTATTAAGTTGTGGTAATAACATATGACGATTGGAGAAGCTGTTTGTTTCTCTTCAGTGTCTCTGAAATAAAATCCGTTTTACTATTCATGGAAATTTTGGACCACATTTATCGAAAATTCTCCATTATTTAATAAATAATATTAAAAACTTCAATAATATACCACCTCCTCAGAAAATATGTGTACCAAACATCCTAATGTGTATCAGCATACGGTATCAACTCCCTCTTCACTTTATACTCACAACAACCTGTACTAAATCTATGTACAATTGTTAAGAAGTTTGGAGGTGCAGACTTTATGTATGTAGCAGATGTCTATTACAAAAATAAAAAAGAATATATCCAAAATAACTGTCATAGAGGGATCATAAAAATGGAAGGGGTGGTAAAGTAGAGCTATATTATAGAGATGTTGTCTTGGACGGGTTAAGTTTCTATCTAGGGCCAGCTCTGCCTCCTTGGGAAGAAAATTTGTATAATTCGTAACATGTATGGCTTACAATAGGCTACATGAAGTTGCGATTTGTTGATTTGTTTACCTATGAGACAATTTTTTCTGTTTTGTTCAGTGATATTGTAAGACCCACTGTATAAGCTAAGGTTTAGATTCTGGTAATCCACACGCTCTTCATAAATGATTGGAGAAGTGTTTAAGAAAGGGTTGTAAGAGGATGTATAGAAAACATTGAAAACTTCTTTTTAAACGTTATTTTATGTTGAAGGCAGCATTCTAATCTATTCGTAAAAGGTGATATTTTCAAGAGCGTTTCTGATTCTACGGAACGTTCTTCTTAGAATACAATAATTTACGGACTAAAAGTTTTAATTAAAAGAAACCAGACATTTCAATGATGTGGTGATTGTATTACGACAACCAACAATCAACAGTTAGTGCTAGATGATTGAAATAATATAGACTATAACAGATTACGTGTAATTTTGTTTGGTGTAGTTACTTATCTGAAAATAAATTAATTAATTAATAAATTAACAAATGAGTCTTATTTTAAAGAAACCTCGTACATGAAGTCTCTGTTGGAAACGCTATGATTTCTATCTCGAGAATCTGAACTTAGTCGTCTTCAACGGGTGCACAAAGGTATTTTCTGAATGCCTATGCTCAGTTAAATAAAGGATATCTATTTCATAAAAAAAAAAAAAATAGAATATGCTTATAATCCATCAATTGCATTGCATGTACTATAAACTTCTTATATTTTAATACACAAGACGTCAATGAATTAAACAATCCAATATTATTATTGTAAAAGATATATTCGTCTAAATATTCATTATTAATATCGGTGGCAATATTTGCACGTATAAAATTATATTTAACACGAATTTATGAAGTCTTCCCAGTCTCTATCGACAAGAGATTATAATCCGCGTTAAGAAGAGGCAGCCAGGAAGACGTCTCAATAACAAGTAGCTGTGGTCCATTAGGAGTTGGTGATGTTATTGACAATATTTGGGCCTCTGTATTAGTACTAACTAATCTCCAGAGACCAGGTGGAAGGCGGTGGAAATTCTGAAATAAATATGCAATCCGTGATAGCAGGAAAAGCGACAGAACGAAATGGCAAATCAAGGTAGGCCTCGTTCAAAGTAGTCACCAGAGAATCTGTATTTCTGTTGATTTTAAGTTGTGCATGTGCTTTTTAGCTGTCGCGTAGTTAGACCCACATTGTTAAACTATTTATTACTCTTGGAAATTGTACAAGCTTGTTTATTTATTTAAACGGTTCCACATTTTGTTTACATAAACAACGCTAAACATAAAACAAATTACTGAGAATACGGCAATCATTAAAACAAATGTATAGTCTTAGTGTAGCCAACCAATATGTAATGCGATTACAGCTTGAAAATAAAAATAGTAAAAATATAATGAATAGCAAAGAAACATATCTATAAAAAATAATAATAGTATAACGCAAACAATAAAAAAATTGAATTATAAATATTAAACAATAACAATATGTAAAACTAAAAAAATGTTATATATAATAAATGTATGTTAATTGTAATGTTTATACGATTACGAGAATCAGAGATTGAATGCATATGCAAGTGTACATGTGTTTGTAAGTCCCTGTGATCTGGTAAACAATCAAATATGTTTCTTTTGAAGGATAAAGAAGAAAGATATTCAAAGAAATAAACGTCAGCAACATCACTACACATTTTCATTAGAGTAGAATACCATAGTTGTTGGCATAACTCGCAGGATGAAATCTCCGAAAAAGTGATTTCGATTGAGTTACTCTAGTCATTCATGAGTATGAACATGAATGAGAGGTATAAATAGCTTCTTATTATGTGTAAAGGCTCAAGATAGATTTGTTTCCTGTACATTCGCAACAGGAGTGTTCAGGTGTAGGTAACCAAGACTAAGTCTAATAAAGTGCACTTGTACTCTATCATATGCCCAATATTGAAAAGGAGTTCAAACAACCAAACAGTACTCAAATAAAGGACGTACCAAAGACTTTAGAGAAGTTTATATGGTGACCTGCAATCTCGGCGTGTATATATATATATATATATATATATATATATATATATATATCAGTAACAAAAGACTGTTAACAAAATTAGAGATTTCGGAATGATCATGACCTTTTCTCTTAATCTACATGACACACACACACACACACACACACACACACACACACACACACACACACACACACACACACACACACACACACACACACACACACACACACACACACACACACACACACACACACACACACACACACACACATATATATATACATATATATATATATAAAATATAATATATATTAGAATAATAAATTGTAAACTAAAACCCTTTTTAAAACTTTTTATTTCAGACACGTGTTTTCGGTATAAACCATCTTCAGTGTGAACATTAACCTCTAACTAAATAATAAACAAAACAAATAAATATACACCTGTCGACTATTTAAACAGATGTTCAATTTATATGACACAGTTTTTCAAAGGTAGGATTTGTTTTATTTTTTAAATTGCTATTTAATATGTTGTGAGGATCTTTGTTATAATTTAAATAAATATGTAGTTCTTCTTTCGTGTTTAAGTTTTCTCCTTTCCTTTCAATGTCTAAAATTTCCATGTTCTTTTCAATACTTTTGTAGTTATGTCCAGTTTCTAATAAATGTTTCAGCGAAATTTGATTTTATTGTAGACATGTTATTTGTTTTCAAAGCTTGTATATGTTTCTTTAAACCTTTTATTAAAATTTCTGCCAGTTTGTCCAATATAATAGCTTTCACAGTCACTACAGTTAATTTTGTATACTCCACATTGTGTGTATAAATCTGATTTGTCATCTTTTTGGTTTACTTTGTTTTTCAACTAGTTTAAACGTATTATTTCTTGTTTGGTAACTGATGGAAAATTTTGAATTTTGAAAGGTTTTTCGAACAGCTTTGTTTATTTTAGTATTGAAAGGCACACATATATATTTCTGAATTTCATTATTATTAGGATTAGGCCGTATTGTGTTGGTTTTATTGATTTTTCTTGTTTTCTTCTGAATCATTTTGTCCACAATATGGGGTTGATATCCATTTTTGACAGCTAGATACTTTATGATTTTCATTTCTTTAGTTTTATTTTCATCACTCATTGGTATATTTAACATTCTGTTAATCATTGAGTGAAATGCTGCTAATTTGTGTTTCCCATGGATGGTTAGAGGATGATGGTATTAGAAGATCTGTTTTAGTTGTTTTTCTATAAATTTCAAATGAGTGGTTTCCATTAAGATTAGAAATGCTTATATCAAGAAAGTTAATTTTGACTTTTTTGGATTTCTTTTCAAAACTTAATTATTGGGGATATAGAATTGAGGAATGTTTAAAAACTGGTCTGCTTGCTTCTCATCTTCTTTGAAAATACATAAGATATCATCAACATATCTAAACCAGTAAATTATTTGATCTTTAAATGGATTAGTACCACTCATTATGTGTTGTTTTCTAAATGTTGCATGTATATATTTGCAAGAAGGCCTGAAAGAGGAGAACCCATTGCCAACCCATCTTCTTGTTTGTAAAAGTCCTTTTTGTATTGAAAATAATTTTGATTAACAGTAGATTTTGTCAATGATAAGATGTCGTCAATTTCATTAATTTCAAACTGTATTTTATTAGATTATCTTTAAGAATTTGAATTGTTTCTTGTTTTGGAATGTTCGAGTACATGTTGTTAACATCAAAGGAAATAAAGAATGAGTTTAATGGTATTTGAATGTCTTTAATTTGATATATATATATATATATATATATATATATATATATATATATATATATAAGTAGATATGAATATGCCGGTTCTAGACCACTTTTGGGACACACAGAAAATCAAGGGAAAATACTGTTTAAAGGACAATAAAACGAATCTGTAAAATCAAACAGTAAGGGGTTCTAGACCACTTTTGGGACAGACAGAAAATCAATGTAAAATACTGTCCATTGAACCATAAACAAATCTAATAAAATCTAACAGGAAAGCACGAATGTTAAATAACCGAATCTTTAGCTGTTTTACTGTTCAATGTTTGCTTCTACATTTATAAGCTGTTTTAATGAAAAAATCAAAAAATCTTAATAAAAAATCTTTATTCTACAAAGTTAATTGTTATAATTTCTTTATCTTTTATAGTCTTCTTTCCAGTAACAACCAAGTGTAATTTTTCATTTTTGTTTAATTCTTTAATCTTTTTTTCATCCAAAACAGTCAAAAATCTGTTCGGTAAGTGTACTTTATAATCTTCCAACTCGGCAATTATTGTAAACCCGAATTTATCTTTCATTTTCTCTCCAAATTCAAGATTCTATGTTTCTTCCTTTCTTCCAATTCATTTAACTTCTTATACTCTTTAAACTTACATTCTCCAATATCATTTAACTCTTTCAAGAACTCCATTTAAATAGAAAAAATTTAAAGACGGAAAAAATGAAATTTGCTAACAATCACTCGAGAAGTCGGGGAGAATGTGAGTAAAACCGCATTCTTTTCACGAGGTTCTTCGTTTAATTTCTCCAAATGTACTATAAAATCATCGAGGATTTCTAGCTTAAAATCGTAGACAAATTCAACATCCAGATAATGAAAAAATACAGGTAATATCTTTTCATAATAAACGTGTGTATTTAAACCAACAAACCTAATGTATTCTTTGAAAAGGAAAATAATTTTTTCAACGGTTCCAAGAGATAAGTAAAAATTTTTATTCTGTTTTCTAAATTTCTGTAACAAATTTTGTTTTGTTTCTCACCTCCGTATTGTAATTTCATAAGCAGATTATTCAAATGTGTTAGTTTTATTTCGAAATTTCTTAGGTTTTAGGTCTTTCATACAAAATTAAATTACAATCTCTACAAACGAATCTTTTTATCAACAATTTCTCCTCTATTATAACACTTGTAACAGTTGGCATTATACTCTTCCATTTAAACAAAAAGATTTTTTTATAAATGGAGATTATGGAACTAAGTCTGCCGAGATATAAATTTTTCAGCGCAAAAACAGAGATAAATAGAAATAATTTCATTCTATTGTACAACTATTTAGGATATTATGTGTACGATTATAAAGATTATTACGGGAGAAATCGGGATTTTTCAGTGGCGAAAGAGTATATTTTTGAAGTTTTAGAAGGAATGAAAGAGAATAATATGAACATCATCAATTATTGTAAAAGACAAAATGAATGATTGTGTCTTTGGTGTAGTGTTGTTAGTGTGCGTGTTTGCGCTATGGGGAATCACATCACATTCAACTTCTACGGTGTCTATTGTTTAGAGACTTGGCCCTGCACTGCTACTGTCCAACCAAGTTAATGGCTAGGAGCTGTAATTCGGGTCTTAGACTCTGGAATTTTTTTGTTCCCAAGTCTCATTTTTCTTTGGTAACTACTGTGTAGAAGTTGATGGAGAGATACAATTAGGGAATTTGTGTCGGGTGTTTTGTAAGTGTAATGTTGTATTAATGAACGATGTGAATGATGAATGTAATGAACGAATTAAGGAAGAGAAGGAATTAAGGAATGAAGTGGAAAGGTGAGGAAGCAAATGGCGCGCCAACCACAGTTGTCATTACTCGGCTTGTTCTATAGTCATTACACTATGGCCACTCGTGTAAAGACTTGTCCCCAACCACTGAACGACAACCATGTCTTCCTCAATAAAAAGCGCGCCTGAAGCTCTGGGATTTGAACCCAGAACCTCAGGCTTTGAAGGCAAGCGTCTTACCAACTGAGCTACGGAGAGTCTCGAAAATTATAAGCTATATCTCTGCTATATAAGTTGTTCAATTAGGAGTGCTAGTTTACAAATTTATTAATAATTTTATATTTCAAAAACCACTCAACCGATTTTAATGAAATTTGGTACACATATAGTAAATACTTAACTCTTTCGACTTAACTTATCCATAAGGGTGAAATCATCCCCTATTTCTTAATATTCATAAAAAAATAAAAAAAATTATCAGAAAAATCTGAAACTTCAAAAACAAGCGAGTTCAACTTAAAATTTCATGAAAATAACAAAATTTTCAAAAACTACCCCAATCATCCCTTATCTTAAAACTCTTATATCTCGAGAACTATTGGAGCTTTTTTGCTGAAATTTGGTATATAGGATCAGTAAATATTAAAGTATTTTTTAAAATCATAACTTCCGGTCCAACCCTTAAGATGACCTTGGAATAGTTTTTTGTTAATATCATCCCCATTTTTTAAGATATTCTTTTGAAATTAAAAATGAATACTTATATCAATGTCTTTAACAATTCTGTAAAGTTTTAAAATTATCCGATGAATAATAGTGAAAATAACGTGAATTTTACTGAATTTCTCTAATATCGTTTCTTAATCACATCATAGGCTAAAAATTTCTCAGAGACAACAACAACATAACAAATCGCGTTTGTAACAGCTTTTTGAAAATCCATATTGATAATTATATCGTTCTTTGAACCAGAAATATTTGTCATACTCTTTGTTGTATCAATGACATAAATAGGTCTATTCGCTAAAAATTCTTTAGGATTGTAATACATTTCCTTATTATTACAGTAAACTTTCTTAAAATCTTGATACATCTGATACATGATTCTGAAAAGACCTCCTGAAATGTTTAAGTTTTGTAATTCATCTGGATAATAAGAACCGTTCAATTTTACTCTGATATTTTTTACATCCAAACTATCAAACTTTGAAGGATTTTTTTCTTGATTATTCTGTCTATCTGTTTGAAAACCTATGATAACGAACTTGGGATTGAAGATATTTCTATAAATATTTGTGATATCGAACGAATAAGTTGTTCCGGAAATACCTTTTTGTTCAATACATTGCCAATCTAGAAAATTAAACATAATGTTTTGACTTTTTGTAATTTCATCAATCAACCTTATTTTACTCGTGATTTTATAATCAATCATTGGAACTCTAATAAAAAAATCTGTAATTGTTATTTTTCCATCAACAGGCATAACATTTCCAGTTGCAGTCTTCAGAATCACATCATCGTCTTCTGCTCTTATAAAACTTAGATAAAATCCTCCTTTATAGATCGGAATAGTAACATTTTCAAAAAATCCTAATCCAAAATGAGATAAATTTCCAGCTGCTTCAAAAACACCAAATTTAAAATCTGATTCAAAGCCATTAGAAGTTTGAGAAATAACATCACTTTTTGAATACGAAATAGTTCCTTTAATTGTGCTTAATTGGCCACAGTTTTTCGACTTCTTCTATCAATTTATTGTGTTTTCTTACTTCAATCTTAGAAAATAAAAACGGTATAAAATTATCGATTAATCTAACATTATCAGTTCCAAGATATGCTTGACCATCTTGTTTTGTTAAAGTTCCAGAAATATAAAACTGGAAGTTAGACGAGCAAAAGTTATCTCCAAAATCAATATTAAACTCAGTTCTTTTATTCGGTTCATTCAAATGTTGTTTACTAATTGGATAGAAATTTTTAAACTCCCGCCCTTTCAATATCACTAGCATATTTTCTGTAGTCCGCCATTTAATAAGAGAAAAATTTAGAAATTTTAAACATCGTGTATCATTTTTTCATCGATCTAATGTACGTTTTTATAAGAAAAGATATAAATTTTAGTAAAATAATTAAAAAGATTAGAGTCATTTTTAATGATCTACTTCGTCATATTCAGGATTCTCTTCCTTAAATTTTGCGATCTCGGTCACATATTTCAATAAAATTTGCACAGGATAGTAACCGCTATCTATAATATTGTTCCAATCAACTGTATCTTTATTTTCATCCAAAAACTTTATACTCAAGTGTTGATAGAGACAAAGAACAGACATATGATCTTTTAATTGATAATGTATATTTTCTTGAATGAACTCTGATGATAAAGTTTGATATTTAGCAATGTTATACCAATTCAATTTTTTGTTTACGTATAATCTCATCATATCTTCGGATAATTCATATTTTTGAGAAATGTCATCCCAATGTTCTTTTTTCAAATCTCTTTCGTGTTGCATTATAAAAAGATCGAAAGCACTGTAATGTCCCGCCATCTCTATTTATTAGGAAAAAATTTCAAAATCAAGTTTTTATAAATTGGCTCTTTTTTGCGTTACATTCAGCACATTTTCCAGAAATTCTCTTAACTCCATTGATATTTGCATAGTATTTTATATCGTTTGTGGCAGTTTTCTCTTTACATCTCACACAATATATGAGCGCCATTTATATAAGGAAAATTAGTCATCGTAACCACCTACTCCATTAAATCTGTTGTCGATGTTTTCAAAAGTTTTATCGACATCTTCTTTAAATTTATTAAAGTTTTCTTCTAGTTTATTTACTTTATCGAGATATAAATCGTTGTATTCAACGAGTTTATGATCAATATTCTCAAAAGTTTTTGTGGCATCTAAACTAAACTTATCAAAAGACTGCTTAGTTTTTTATAACTTTTTCATTAATTTCGCCAAAGTTTTCTTCTAGTTTAATTAATTTATCATGAAGTAAAGATTGATTAGTAACTACTCTTTTAAAAACTTCACCATTTTTTCTATCGGTTTCATTAAAACCCTCTTGAAATTTAGCGAAATCTTCCAAAAAGTTTGTTATTTTTCCATAAAGATCGCCTTTATATAGATTGAAATTTTCCTCAAAATTTGTAAATTTTTCATCACAATTTTCTATAGATCTTTTACTTCTTTCTTCAAGTTTTTCATAGACTTCTGTTGTAAAAATCTTTAACATGCTGTTTATGATTCTCATAATTTTGTTTTAGTTCATAAAACATTTTAATAGGATCTTCTAATTGAATCATTACAACAACATCAAATGGATTAATTCCTTTACTAACACCGCTAATTCTTTTTCCTTTAAAATCTAAGGCATTTTTAACATTCGGATCATGTAAATCAACAATATCGATGTTTTCTGATAATTTTAGAGGTTTTAAAATTTGTTCTTTAACAACAACATCATGTTTGTCAATACCAGGTCGAACACCAACAATTCTTTTTTTATTAGCCAAACTAACATAATTCTTTTCAACTTTGATCGCTTCAGTAATTTCATCAGCTTTTTCGATGTGAGACATTAAATTGGTAAATAATTTTTTTACACCATCATCAACTTCTTTTTCCAATGTTTTTATTTTATCAGCAACTTCATTTGAACTCATGAAATTTGCAAGTTTGTTATCATATTCTGCTTTAAAAAAAATCTTCAATCTCGACAGCAAACATATCTGAATCTGGAAGGTTTTGTAATACATTTTCTAACTTGTTATCAAACTCATTTCTCAAACTATCAAAATTCAAACTATTATCTACATTTTGAATAATTTGTGTTCCAAATACGTCAAAAATATTTTGTGAATCCATATTTATTAAGCAATAATTTGTTAACAACTTCTTTAAAATCTTTACCATTACTCAGTTCATTCAAAACAAAAACACATAAATGACCACAAATTGGGGGATCTTTGTAGTCTTGAATTTGAGAATCGTTATAATAAACGCTTGATTTTTTCAAATATTTAATCAATTCTATAGGTGGTTTGTCCTCAATTCTTCCATACGAATCAAAATAACATGCATTCTTATCATTTTTATAATAACAAATCCAATGCGTTCCACTTCCCATAATCGAGTCTAAATTCACAATTCCACATTCAAATTTCTTAACTTTTTCAGGTAATGTATCTCTCATGAAGATTCCTCTAAAATGTTTAATATTTTTGCAGATTTCTTCCAATTCCCCGAATGTTAAAGGTTTAAATTTTTTTTTTCAATGTTTGATTTCACGTAATTCAAAGTTTTTTCATCTAATCCAGATCCTGTAACATCTTCCAACTCTTTATCTAACCAATTTAAAATGTTTCGAACAATAGGAATCACATCTTTTTTAACGATTGGAGCAGCTTTACGAACATAAGGAACAACATTTTTTAACAACTGGAATATTTTCTCCAAAATCTAATAAATCTTTCAAAAGTCCACCATTTTTGAGTTCTTTCAACTGATTATAAGAAAATTCTATTCTGGTTCCTTTATTGTTTTTTCTTATGTTTTTCGAGTTTATTGTATTGTCTATTTGTTAAAAATATCTTATCTTCGCCATTTTTTAGTTGATCTATTTTAAATTGAATACTAACGGGTATTTTCTTCTTAAAAGCGGATTTTATTTTTTTCTTTCTGATTTTTGCTGAAATTTACATTCACCTCCATTTATATAGTTAAAATTTCAAGTTCTCTTCGATTCCCATTCCTAGTTTTCTCTTCAAAAACATTGCTCCAGCTGTTGGAAGCGCAACAAATCTTTCACCTAAACTAGCATCTTTTGATAAAAATCTATCCATTGCTTTATCTTGCAAAACTTTATCTGCTATATGTCTGGAATTTGTGTCTCTATGTTTTGCATAAAAAATATCGTGTTCCATAGCAGCTTGATCTAATTTATTTATACCAGGATCTCCTCTTTTTAGTCTTTTTTCGAGTTTTGTGCCAGGCCCCAGATACTGATAAGTTGGTACGTGTAATTCAAAAGGTAAATTGTTGATAAAATCATTCAAAAGTCCGCTACCTTCAATCATAGATGAACTTATTGCCGGCAAAAACTCGTTTTAAATATTTAATTCCATCAGGTTTTTCAATCATTTCGTCAAGTTTGTTCGAAATAAAATCTTTAATCGCTTTCTTTTCGTTCAAAAAATTGTTGTTTCCAGCCTTTTCTTGAGCATAAATATAATTAATAATTCCATCGAGTTTTGTCAAATCGTCGATATATCTGTATTCAATCTTATTATCATTGTATTTTCTTACACCTGATCCTTCGATTCGTTTTTTTCCCAAATTGGTTTAATCAAATTGAGATATTTTTTTTTACCTTTACTTGACTTTGGTTTCTTAGTTGATGGATCATTATTTTTGTAAATTGAGTCAGATTTCCATAAAATTTCTGTATACTTTTTCAAATCTTCTTCAGAATATAAATTATCTTTTGGAACATCAGTGCCTGTTAATAATCTCCATAAACCTTGAGTTCCTTTATATGTTTTTTCATTAATAATTATATCATTATGCTCAAAATTCACGGGCAAATTTCCAATCATAAAACTTTTCTTTTTTCTGTCCCAATACAAACCAAATTTATCATCCTTTGCTCTAGGAAGAAATTTTTTACCAATTTCACCAATTATTATATCCGTCGTTCCAGGACTTATTGGTTCAACTATGGTAGAGTCTTCAATGATTCGAGGTCTAAATGGTGTTGAAGATGGTAATTTTGGCAATTCAAACTCAGATTCTGGTATCGAAATATCAGCAAATTGTCGTACAACTGGAACCAAATTCATCAAATTTTGATTATCGCTTAAAAACATTTTCAATTTTGCCCTCAACATTTTTTATTGCAGATGTTACAGGTTGATTAATTTTTTGAATAAATTCTTGTTCTTTTTCATCAATTCGAATCTGTTCTTTTAAATTCTTTGATTAATTCCTTTTCGATTTGATCAAGTTTTTTCGCTTCTTCAGAAGTTACGTTCACCATTTAATTAGAAAAATTTTGAAACGTAAACGTGGAACGTGGAAACGTGAACACGAAACGTGAACACGGAACGTAAAACGTGAACGTGGAACGTGAAACACGAACGTGGAACGTGGAAACGTGAACACGAAACGAGAACACGGAACGTAAAACGTGAACGTGGAACGTGGAAACGTGAACACGAAACGAGAACACGAAACGTGGAACGTAAAACGTGAACGTGAAACATGAACGTGAAACATGAACGTGAAACATGAACGTGAACGTAAAAACATGAAAACAACTAGATTATCACACGTTTATATTAGAAAATTTATTCAGATATTTACCATTTTTAGGCTTCAAAGTTAGAATTAATAGTTAAAAATCCGTAGTCTTCTTTCCAAATTTTATCACATAACTCAATAAAGTGGTTAAAACTCATATCAGATCCCACATAATTGTTGTAAATCTTTCTCGAATAGTGATCGTCTTGCTTAAAAATACACAACATATTCAGGTTATTTCTTATAACTTGTTTATCAACCTTTGAAAAGCATTGGGAAAGATAGATACAAGAGATATTTTTGTGACGAGACATTACGAAATATTCCTTAATAACGTCTTGATTTTCCAAAATACAATCATCAAAAACGATTAACGAATTGGGTTTACATTCGCTTAACGGAACTATGTCCTCAGAAGCATTATAAAAATGTGATATTTTTTTGTTTAAGTTTTTCTCAATATTTTCAAATCTTTCTTGTAATTTTTTTATAGGCGTCTTGTTCTAAAGATTTACTAAAAACATACAAATTGGAATAAGGAATCAACCTATTGTAGATAAAATTCAATAGTAAAGTTGTTTTTCCACATCCACTTGAACCAACAATTAACAATCTGATTGGTTGATATTTCTTATTTTCTTCAAACGTTTGAAGTTTTTATCTGATCTTTTTGCTTTAAAAATTTCTCCATTTAAATAGAAGATTTTCATCTTGAAGCAACGCTTGCGAAAATGAAGCTGTTCAAGTTGACTTCAGAAAGCTCTAAATTAGTTTTAAACTTGGAACATCCTATACACTTAGAGGAAGAATCAAATTATTTTATCGGTTTAAGCGGTTTTTATTCTGACAATTTTGTAATAAATATTAGTGAAAGTTCTCCTTATTGTATAGGATTTAGTGAGAAGAACGTAACAAAATATTATGGTTTAAACAAAGGATATTATACTTTCGATCAAATTAAAAATTCCCTTAAAAATTATCTGAAAACATTCAAACAATCAGATAAATCTTTAAACTTTGACGAAAACAAGTTTGAAATGCAAAAAAATTATCTCTCTAATAAAATTCAAATAAAATCACCAGTAAGAATAATGTTTTCAGCAATTATTGTAGATTTATTAGGGTTTGTTCAAGAAACTATTGAGCCAAATCAGGTATATTTAGGAAATAAAACGCCAAAATTTAGACCGTTCGATGTAATTGAAGTACATTGTAATCTCGTTGAACCTAGTTTTGAAAATCATACCGAACATTTACACAAAGAATCTGAAATTTTGTACACATTTTTCCCAAATGTTGCTTATGGATCAAAAATCAGTGAAAAACCGAATGAAATCGATTATATTCCAATTAGAAAAAAATATTAAAAGAATTCAAAAAATCGTTCTAACTATACAAGACTCTGAGGGAAATTTATTAAATAATGAGAGTAAAACAACAATTTATTTAAGATTGATGAGAGGCGATTAGATTAAAATGACGATAATGACGAGAAAATAGCCCTTAAATGTATAAATCACTGGAGTCTATCCCATAGACCCCGAGAAAATATTCAAAAACATACGTTCTGACAAGGGTATCGAATCGCGACTCTTACAAACATTACATCCTAGTTCAATTTTTATTAATGAATCTGGACTTTACACTCAAATAATTGCTTGTTAAATTTTTTCTTTCTAAATGGAGTCAGTTGTGGATCTGCTCAATAACCAACTTACATTCGATAACACGAATATCTTAACTATTGTAGACGAAAACAATGTGATCTGGTTTAAAGCGAAAGATGTTGCAGAAATATTAGAATATGAAAACACTAGACAAGCAATCATATTAAACGTTGATGATGATGACAAAATTCAATATTTTTACTTAAAAAACAAGGGTCTATTCGAATGGCCCCTTAACAATCTTCATCCCTGTACTGTTTTTATTAATGAACCAGGTCTCTCAAAATAAAAATTGCTTGTTAAATTTTTTCTATCTAAATGGAGTCAGTCATAGATCTAAGAAATAATCAACTAAAATTCAATAATAAAGAAATTTTAACAATTGTTGACGAAAATAATGAATTTTGGTTTAAGGCTAAAGATGTTGCAGAAATATTGGAATATAACAATACAGAAAAAGCGATTAGAAATAATGTCGATGAAGGTGACAAATCTCAATACTTTTATCTAAAAGATAAGGTAGCCCTCGAGGGCCACCTCGCAAATATTCACAAAGATACTATTTTCATTAATGAATCAGGACTTTATTCGTTAATTTTAAGATCTCATAAAATAGAAGCAAAAAGCTTTCAACAATGGGTTACGAGAGATGTTTTACCAAGCATTCGTAAATTTGGTGTGTACAAACTTGAAAACAAGATTAAATATTTAGAGGACAAAGTTAAGCACTTGCAAATTAAAGATGAAATCAAAACGGAAATAATTGCAAAACAAAGTGTAAAAATTGACTTAATGAAACCAGATCTTGTTTGTAAAGATTTTGATAAGAAAAAACACCATGTTTTTGTGTTAATTAAGAAGAATCACATGTGGGAATGGCCTTATTACGTTATCAGAGCTCAAAAGAGAGAAATACCGAAAAGATTGAAAGAACTTGAAATTGATTACCCAGAAATGGAAATTTTATTAAGACATGGAGATCCAAATAGTATAAATCTCTACAACCAAATGAAAGAATCTTTGAATATTTTATACAACGGAAATCATTTTACTACAAATATGGCAGAATCTCGACTGATTTATAGAATATCTAAATTACACGATGAAAATGTTTTCTAAATTTTACTAAAAACTCTCGATTTATTATATTTTGTTTGTAAATGTTTAGCATAACTAGGTAACCATTGTAGAATTCTTTTTTCATATTCACAAGGCATTTCGTTTTTATAACTTTCGCTGAAAATTTTTTTAGCACAATCTTTGCAAAAAGCATCTTTTCTATCTTTACTATACTGCCAGTTATTAAATTCAGAAATATTTTTAATTTCTTTACAAAAGTAACACTTTTTCTCTTCTAAAGTTAATTTGTTCATTTTATCATATAATTCCTTACAATAACAGTCTTTTCTATTCTCTTCTTGACACTTTGTACATTTCTTTTGAGACTCCATTTATATAGAAAAAAATATTACACGATGAAAATGTTAAACTCTTGAATTATGATATTTTGTTTGTAAATGTTTTTGATAATTATTTAAACCATTTTATAGTTCTTCCACATTCACATTGAGTATCTTCATAATATAATCTATGGTGATTCTTCTTTACACAATCTTTACAATATGAGTCTTTCTTATCTCTACTATAGTGATCACTATTAAACTCTGAAATTTTTTTAGTTTCTTTACATTTAAGACATTCTTTCTCTTCCAAAGTTAATTTTTCTATTTTATCATACAGCTCTTTATGATACTTCCTATAACAATCTTTACAATTATAAATAATTCCATCTTTTCTACTCTTATCTTTATAAAATTCTTCAAAACCTTTTAATTCTTTGCACATTGAACATTTCTTTTGGGCCTCCATTTATATAGAAAAAAATCTTTGACTTTCTCAATTCATATTCATAAAACTTTCCGGTTATTTCTTCATTATTTAAATCTTTTATACTATAAGTTACAGGATCTGTGTTATTAATTTGATAAATCACAAAGATTTTTCTTGACCAATTGTTCTTATATTTGTTCGAAAATGTTTGTTTTTTACTAACAATTCTTACATGATCATTGACTTTAAATTTAGTTTTCGTGTGAATTTCTGGTGGAACATACTTAAAAACCGACTCTAATAACTCTTTTTCTGCATCTTTATCTACGTCTTTAGGCTTCATTTTGATTGTGCTATGAACAGTATCGTTATATTTCTTTACGATTTCTTGAAGAATATCGATCCATTTAAAGTTTTTATTAATCTCAAAAAGAAACCTTCATTCTTTCATTTTGAGTTCTGTTATATCTCTCTACAATACTTGATTTCTCTTCGTTTTCAGTATGATAAATCTTAATGTTGTATTTTCTCAAAAACATCGTTAAATTCTTTATTTTTAAACTCTAAACCCTTATCTGTATGAAGTAAGTTTAGGAGGTTTGTGATTGATCCTTATGGCATCTTTTACTATATCTTCGAAAGCTTTTGAAATATCCTTGCCGTTTTTTCTTTTGATAGCTCTTGACCAAGCATATTTTGAGAAAGTATCAATAACATTTAACATATACTTAAATCCATCATTTTGATCTGAATAGTTAGACATTATTACTAAATCTGCTGCCCATAAATCGTCAATTCCTAATGTTATAATTTTTCTCTTTTTAAACTTCTTTCGTACTGGTGCATGAATTTCTCGAGCTTCAATCTCTATCTCATCTTTAGTCTTCAATTCTTGCTTAACAGGTTTTGGATTTGGATTCTTTATAAACTTACTCTTGTTTGTCTTACATTTTGAACATTTTGCAGCAATTCTATACAATCCATTTTGAGTTTGAACGATTTTTGAATCTATATTTTTCGTTTTCTTTTTACACTTGTGACAGTGAATTAAATCATCTTCCATTTACATATCAAAGTTTCCAAGTTTATTTAATTTCGTCTAATATATCAGATTTTGCTTCATTTTTATAGCCATACGGTACTGTATCGATCTTTTTTTCTAGAACGATTCTCTTATCATCTTTAGCGTTCAGTGCCAGCTTGTTTATGGTAACAGTGTACAACTCATGTTTATAACTTTTGATGACTGTCATCTCCCTAAATTCTTCTTTATCTTCGAACAAACATCTCTTCAAGTTTTCGATATTTATTGTTTTATTTACAACGCTTCTCTTAATTCCTTTACACCTAACTGGGTTTTTATCTAGATATTTGTACGAGTACATCTTAGACCTTAAACCACAAAATTCTTCTAAAACCTCGCCGTTCAATTCGTCTTTGAATTTCCCTATTACCTTCTTATTTTTAGTAGTGAAACATTCATGATCTTTTGGATAATCACTTGTATCAAAGTCATCTATATTTTCTTTAATAATTTTAAAAGGATCTCGTTTCAATTCTAGAAAATAACTGTCTGTATCCATGTAACACAGATTCAAATCTGGATCAAACTTCTTTAATTTGTTGTAATAAAACTCGTACATTAGCAATTTTGAGAGGTCGAGAACTGAAAATCCTATGTAAATCGGTTTGTTAAATTTAACCTTTTGTTTGTACATGTGACTCGCTATACAGTTGTCGTCAAAGATGTTAAAGCATTTGAAATTTGTTTTCTTAGCTTGTTTCATTGAAAATTCTTCATTTCCAAGCTTAATATCACATCTGTTTCTCACATTTTCCATAGATTTTCCAAAAACTGAGTTGTTCATCAGCTTATAAAAGTCCTTTTCAAAGTCGCTTGTAGCTTTGGTTCTCATGTTTGTGTTAAAATCAATGTATTCTTTCATAAAAGGCTTCTGATCGAATGCAAATAACTCTATTCACATGTTTCAAAATCATACCTTGTTCCAAATAGAACTTCAAATTTCTCGAATGAACAACGTATTCAGTTTTATCCAGTAGAGTTGTGCAAAGTTTGTTTTTAAAATGTTCTGGAGCAAGAGGTAAATCCTTGTGATGTTCGTGTAAATTTGTTGGATATCCAAGATCGACTTCGAGAATATAGCCATAATCTTCGTCGCCAGTGAGTTCTAAAATTGTTTCTTGCCACTCTTCTTTTGTATACGTTTTAGGATCCATCCACTTGATATCACTATATGGTAAATTTTGCATAAGCCCATACCCATAAAGGTTGTTTGCATCGACGTACAACAGATAGCTTTCTGGTTTTGTCCTTATCGAAATCTTTCAAATATTTGTTATTTGCTTTAACATATCGTTTAATACATTGAGAAATGCCTCCGCGAATACCTTTTTCAATCATTAAATACATGTTATAATCGTTAATTAGCTGAAGCTCAATTTTCGTTAATTTTAACATTGCGTCCCATGCGAGACTGGGAGCTGTTAGATAGTGTGCCGGATCGAGTTTATAACAATTAAGGCAAATGTTTCTGAAATTTTCGAATATATCAGCAAGCAATAAAACATCTTGGATATTGTACAAATCAGAGTAATTTCCAAGATTTTTCTCTTTTAATTTGTTCCAAACATTTAAGTAGTGTTGAAAATCTTTCTCAGATATGCTCTCGTCTGTCAAGAGTGAATAGAAATCTTGAATTTTCAGCTCTTCTTTGTAATCAAGTTTTTCAATACTATCGATAAATTCATAGGGAAATATTCCTTTTCCTGACAATATTTTAAAAATCTCTTCTTTGTCATTTGGCTGTCTTTCTATAATTTCATTCAATATTCTTCCATCCTGTATAAAATGATTTGTATGTTTGAAGTCTTCTTTCTTTAAATTTTTCACTAATTTTTCGATAGATGACGCCATGAATCTAAACGTGTCTACGAAAGAGAATTTTATGAACTTTCTAGGTTTGTCACCATCAAATTCATACCCGTATCCAGAATTTACAGAGTAATTTATATATCGTTCATCGGTGTTTGCAATCAAATCAACATTACCGTATTGTTTTGCCAATTCTTTTATGTACAAATGCGTATCGTAATTAGACATATTGTGACAGAAAACGGGAATATTCTGAGGAAATTTCAAATTCAGATTACAAATTCTATGAGCTGCACCTCGAAATTTTCCAGTCAAATGACAGTGATCTCTGCATTTTTTGAATGCATCATAAGCAGAACTCCAATTATTTGGTAAAAACCCTAAAGTTTTTTTCAGTGTCTTGATACGATATTTCTTCACAAATGTGGCAAAGATTTGAATTTTGATACGAAATTTCTTCTTCGTCAGTCAATTTCATGGGCTTCATGTTCTTTGAATTATATTTTTTAGCTATGTACTTCGATAATTTATTGAGTTCTTCAAACAATTTTGCAGGAACGTTCGGCAACTCTTCTTCATTTTTTGCTCGATAACATATCGGCTTGTACATACGATTGGTCACATTAGACACTAAATATAGAGTAAAACCATAAGGAATATGCTTCTGAATCTTGGTTGTAGTCGATTTTTGCGGATTGTTTTTGCATGTGGGAATCTTCTCTAATATGCTTTCAAAATCCATATAAATAACGTACGGATGGCTAAATTTCTTTTGGTAATTGGTAAATTTAGTTGTTTGACCCGGAAACGGCATAATTGGCTTGCAAACTTCATGTTGCTTACAAATTTCTAAATGATCTGATAAAGCACTATATTTGTAGAAATGGCTTAAACATCTTCGACACAAGAACGTCTTGTGAGCATTTTTTGATATCTGTGAACTCGCTAATCTACTTAAATCTGTTATCAAAACATAATGGGATTTATCATCTTGTTTAACATACAATAAATCAACTTCTAACTTGGCGTCATAAACTTCTGAAATTTGCAACGGTACTATGTGTAGTTTTTTCATCAAAAGTATAGACATTTACAGACATTTTCGGATACTTGTACTTTGCTTTGCTGCTTCGTTTTTCAAATAATTGTATATCTTTTAAAGACATAGGATAGTCGAATCCAGAAAATATCTCATCGTTCACGAATTTTTCGTATTGTTTTGCTCTGTCAACATGAGTCCTCGGGTTTTTCAATAGCGCATCGGATAGAGTAAATAAAGCAATAATCATCTTTATTTTTGATATTTACACAAGCTTTTTTATCTTTGATTTCCTTTGGTAAATCGATATATGATCCTGCGTTCATAAATTCATGTTTATTAAGGCTCAAAATCAGTTGTTTACAACGTTTTAATGTCCAACCAGAGCCCCTTATTTGGATGATTTGTCTGTTCTCGATGTGTTAATTTATTAAATTGCTTAGTAATAAAGTCGTTTACGTCGAAGATTTCGTCTGCTTTTATAGTAAAGTACATTGGACAAGTTTGTGTTTCACCGTTCACTAAAGTTCGTTCGTATTCGCATTCTAAAGAGAGATAGCCCTTCATATTTTTAACGGTTTCTTGAAATTTTTCGATTAAACTTTTAATCTCTGGCCTCATAATTGATAGATATTTGTAAATTGACATGAACTTATCGTTTAAATTCGTTAAAATGTATTGCTTGAAAAGACCGTGTATTGAGGATAAAACTTCTACATCAATGATATTTTTAGGTTTTTCGTTAAGAGTTTTGTCAATTTCTTCGATCATTTCAGACTTAGTTTTATCGTTTGTTTCTAAGGACAATTTTTCAGCGATTGATTGAATTTTTTCATCATTAAATAGATTGAGATCTTTTTTATCTTCCTTAAAGCTTTTCTTTAATTCACGCAATTTTTCTATATTATACATGTTTTGGTGATCGGCAATTTGATTTTCTTTAGCCCAAGTCCTCAAATAATTTAGTTCTTTATTATAAATTTCTTTGTTCTTCAAATGATTTTTTCGAATTGTAATGACGAGTATAGTGATGTTCAAAAATGTCTTTTTTGCAGTATGGGCACTCTATCTTTTTCCGCTCCATATTTAAAGAGCAAAAATTTGTAAACTAAAATTTTGAGAAGTAGTGATTTTTGACACAAATCAGCACAATTTCTGGTCAAATGTTTTCAGATTGTTCTATTTGTTATAGAAAAATCTTTTAACTAAATTTAGTTAAAAGATTTTTCTATAATAAATGGCAGCGCTGTTTACAAGAGTTGAATAAGGTTGGTGAACTAAGATTCAAAGAATATAAGAAATTAGTGGAATTGGAAGAAAAAAAGAGATATAGAATCTTGAATTTGGAGAAAATGAAAGATAAATTCGGGTTTACAATAATTGCCGAGTTGGAAGATTGTAAAGTACACTTACCGAACAGATTTTTGACTGTTTTGGATGAGAAAAAGATTAAAGAATTAAACAAAAATGAAAAATTACACTTGATTGTTACTGGAAAGAAGACTATAAAAGATAAAGAAATTATAACAATTAACTTTGTAGAATAAAGATTTTTTATTAAGATTTTTTGATTTTTTCATTAAAACAGCTTATAAATGTAGAAGCAAACATTGAACAGTAAAACAGCTAAAGATTCGGTTATTTAACATTCGTGCTTTCCTGTTAGATTTTATTAGATTTGTTTATGGTTCAATGGACAGTATTTTACATTGATTTTCTGACTGTCCCCAAAAGTGGTCTAGGAACCCCTTACTGTTTGATTTTACAGATTCGTTTATTGTCCTTTAAACAGTATTTTCCCTTGATTTTCTGTGTGTCCCAAAAGTGGTCTAGAACCGGCATATTCATATCTACTTTATATATATATATATATATAAAGACTTAGAGAAATGCTCAAATACTATGCGAAATGAGGACGTTTTTTAGAGAGTAGTTCACTGAGAACGACAATTATTCATCGTGCGAAGGGAAAGGGTAGTTTTAAGAACTTTTTTTGTAAATATTATTATTAAGGATACAACGTCTAAAAAACGTGGACCAAACCCTAGAGGAAAGGTCAAATATATTAATACTAAAACAAGAATTCCTTCTATCATCTAAGTTTCCTGTTTCACAACGTGTCAAAATATTACGAACACAATAATTGTGTTTTTAAATATTAAAAACATTGAGATATTAGACCTCACTCTGAAAGAGTCGCCTTTAGTGAACAGATCTTTAACATAAATGACAGAGCCTGTAGTGGAGTAATGCACATTCGCTCATAAATGTGAGTGGACGTGGGTTGATGTATAACTCGATTAGCAAAAGCTGAACCAATCAGCGATCAATAGGCTTCTGTATCACCTCTGCCAGCATTTTCGCAATTTTGATGCTATCTTCTTTATTGAAGTCATTTTTCTTTATTATATTTATAAGGATTTGTATTATCTTTAAACAATAGTATGCATGGCATTTTGAAGTACTTTTACTTGTAGAATTAAATTGCATGTTTGGTAATTTTGTTTCAATGTTCCGATACGGTATTGACCCGAAAACTAAACATAATTTTGACATCACTGACGTAAGCATAAAGACTAAAACCAATTTCTCCTACTTTATATCCCGTCTTACTTTATTTTAGAATATTCCATCCCTATATTTATTATTCCTAAATTAGTAATTTTTTTAATTGAATTCGTAAAAATGAAATGGAATTGAACAACTATTAAAGTTTATTAGTACGCTTTGTTGTGTCAGAAGATTTTTATTTTTTGACAATTTTTGGGGGCGAATTTTTGGCACAACGGCACCCTGAATAACGCGTTTTGAGAAAGAAGGGTGTAATTTACGGTGCTGAAAGTATATCCAGTAACCTTTCTAAATCTATTGGAATTCTTCAAACAATTTCTACTGAAAGGTTAAGAAGTCAAAGTATTGCAGGAGCCCTAAATTTAAACATGCTTACCAACACCCATGGAACTGACGTAGTTTGGATTGGTATGACGTCAGTTTACAGTTAACCAGCCTGTTTACTGACGCGTGCCAACATGTTGGTGAGAGGCTTTGCCAGAACCAACACTTTGTTTCAGGTTTGACGAACGGTTCAAGAACTTTTTCATATTTGTGACATTCATTCTGGCCCATCAACAGAAGGTGGGGGAATTTCCGGCCACTAATGAAGTGGAACTCAGTTTTCTGCCACGTCTGTCAACTTCTCACCTGCACAGTCGTGCCAACCTATTAGCACGCTTACCAACTGGGCAAATTTATCTAAAATTAAATTAAATTTCATGCTGGAAAACGGAATCTTCTTCGTCTCAATGTTTGGAACAAGTTAGGACGATTTCGATACTGCACTTTAAAAAATCTGTTTTCACACCTTTATATTTTCTACTTTTTAATGAAATCGTTTTCATTATATTGTGTATTGCTTTGCTATTTGTAGTTATATAAAAATAATTTAATAATGGGAGACAAACCAACGTCAATATATTGTATTTAATCAGAAGTTCAATAATTGTAATGGCAGAATTATTAAAACGGAAAATATCTGCGTTATTTCTAGTCAAATAAAGAAAACCATAAAATATGTCATGATCGTCTATAAAGGAGAACTAACTCGAGCCTAGCGAACCGTGAAATTTGAGAACCTGCATGGTTTAATTCATAACTGAAATAAACAGATTATCGAATGCAATTTGATTTTAATAGATTATTGTACGCCTATAACGGATATTGTTGTAGCAATATTCCTATTCAAATACTCAGCCAATCTGAAAGAGGCCATAAAGTGATTTACTCTATGTATAAACGTTTTTAGAACATTCAGTATATTTCGTATCGCAGAAGTCCGGTTTTACCCGGTTTGAAAAAATTGGACTATCGGTTCCCAGCGAACAATTTTACTAATGATCGTTACTAATTTTCAGTATTTACTATAGGTCGATTCTAGCGCAATCTGGGTTCATCATGATTAATCAATTCGGCTGGAGCCAAATGAATACTAGACTTGTAATTTAAAATGTATATTCTATAGAGTTGCACCATGTAATGAATAACTTATTAAAAAATAATTAAAATACGAACTCTGTAAAAACTCGGACAGAAACTCGCAAAAACCGTGTTTTATAGCACTAACTTGTTC